>NW_021629993.1:171517-249017 GCF_900700375.1 Denticeps clupeoides
GTGTATGTATGTGTGTGTGTGCGTGCGTGTGTATGTATGTGTGTGTGTGCGTGCGTGTGTGTGTGTGTGTGTGTGCAGGTGTGTAACAGCGCCCTGTCTGAGGAAGCCGTTCTGGGTTTCGAGTACGGCATGAGCATCGCCCAGCCGCGCCTGCTGCCGGTGTGGGAGGCGCAGTTCGGCGACTTCTTCAACGGAGCGCAGATCATCTTCGACACGTTCCTGTCCGGAGGTAACGGAAGCTGCGACTTCGTATTCGTAACACAGCACGTCTCAGTGGGCAGTGGGCGGGCCCTACAGGTGACACCCCCAAACTTGACCCTTCTGCCCACGAGGAACAAGTTTCATTTCATTTACAGCATTTACCAGACGTCCTTATCCAGAGCGACTTACAATCAGTAGTTACAGGGACAGTCCCCCCCCCGGAGACACTCAGGGTTAAGTGTCCTGCTCAGGGACACGATGGTAGTAAATGGGCTTTGAACCTGGGTCTTCTGGTTCGTAGGCAAGGGTGTTACCCACTAGGCCACTACTACCCTGCACCTCATACTGATGTTCAACCTTCCCAAGTTCTCCACACCGCCCCTCTGCTACGTTCCCTCCACTGGCTCCCAGTAGCTGCACCATCAGGTTCTAAATACTGATGCTGGCCTACAAAGCCAAACATGGAGCAGCACCATCCTACCTCACAGCCCTTATTACACCTCGCACTGCACCTGGTATACTCCGAGCCTCCAGTACTGCTCGCCTGGTCCCTCCATCTCTGAAGGTAAAAGGAAGACGCTCATCTAGACTCTTCTCCGTCTTGGCCCCTCGGTGGTGGAATGAACTTCCAGCTCAGTCACTGAGCACCTTCACACGGCAGCTCAACACCTTCCTCTTTAGAGAAGATTTAGATGAACTTGTAACCTTATTCTGTATAGAAACTAGAACAGAGTGAATAAAAGGTTGTATTCATAGTTGGGGTCCTGGTGAACCAGAACTGATCTCTTCATCCATGGTGACATGGAAGCACGTTGGAAGTCCCTCTGGATCAGGACGTCTGGTAAATGCCGTAAATGTAAATGGAAGCACATTTTTTAATTACATTCGCCGTGGTGACAGTGACCGTCACTTCACCGCCACTACGTACAGGCGGATTTATTCCGTGTTCCAACACCGTCCTCCCTGGTTTGTTCAGGCGAAGCCAAGTGGCTGCTGCAGAGCGGCATGGTGATTCTGCTGCCGCACGGCTACGACGGCGCCGGGCCCGAGCACTCGTCCTGCCGCATCGAGCGCTTCTTACAGGCACGTCTCCACCCGCACGCCCCTCCGTCTCCGCCGAGGGCGCCGCGTAACCCCGCCCCCTTCCTCTCCTCCCCGCAGACGTGCGACAGCAAAGAGGAGGGCGTCGACGGCGACACGGTCAACATGTTCGTGGTGAACCCCACCACCCCGGCGCAGTACTTCCACCTGCTCCGGCGCCAGATGGTCCGCAACTTCCGCAAGCCGCTCATCGTCGCCGCGCCCAAGACGCTGCTGCGCTTCCCGGCGAGTCCCCCGTTCCCGTCTTAACACGCGCGTCCTTACAGGCAGCGGGACCGGCTTCTTACCGGGAGCGCGTGGCGCCCCCCTGTGGCCGCTCCTGTCCTGAGGTGGAATCATCTAGATGTCAGTTGTACAATCGTCCAGTTGTAAAATACCCACAATCCCGTGCAGCCATACAAGGGCGGGGCCTGTTACACGGTCCCCCTGAGGTGAAGGCCCCAGAACACGTTCCTAGCACCTGGAGAACTCTTCTTAGCAGGACTTCTGAGAACTCGCACACACGCGCTCTCGAGAAGGAACCGGTCCTTGATGTTGCGTCGTTGCAATGCGACAGTAATAATCATTTGGATTTATTTAGGTTCGGCCAGATTATGGGACTTATCATTTTTTTTCCGACCTAGGGAGCCGTGTCCAGCCTGTCAGACATGGGGCCAGGGACGACTTTCAAACCCGTGCTTGGCGACGCCTCGGTCACTCCACAAAGGTGAAAGGTCATTTTTTAAAATGCAGCGTTTATTACACGTTAGTTGCTTGTGGGACTTGACCGGCGGCTGTTCCCGCAGCGTCCAGCGGGTGGTGCTGTGCTCCGGGAAACATTACTACGCCCTGCTGAAGCAGCGGGACTCGGCGGCGGCCGGAGCCCAGAAGGCGGCGCTGGTGCGCCTGGAGGAGCTGTGCCCGTTCCCGCTGGAGGCGCTGCGGCAGGAGCTGTCCAGGTTCCCCGCCGCCACAGGTACTCGCCACGCCTCAGCACGTCTTCTCTGTCCAGCGGGACATAAAGAACATGCGTCTTTCAGAATTCGTCTGGAGTCAAGAGGAGCCGCAGAACATGGGACCCTGGTCGTATGTGGCACCGCGATTCCAGAAGCAGCTGGCCTGCAAGGTGAGACCAGAAGATAATTACATAGATGAGTTGAGGACGTGGTCGGCTCTGCTGTGAAGATCTCTGTCCTTCGTCCCCACAGCTGCGACTGGTCAGTCGGCCAGCGCTGCCCGCGCCAGCGGTGGGCATCGGTACCCTGCACAGCCATCAGCAGGAGGTCATCCTGCAGGAGTCTTTCAGCTGAGGACCACCATACCCGGGGGGGGGGGGGGATCTTGGTAGAACTTCAACTCTAGATCTCCGTCTTCATCTCTGTTGTACTTCTCAAAGCAACGTTCTTCATGGAGGACTTTTCTGGGAATCGTGGCCTTCACGTAAAAATGTGACATTCTGCTGACAAACTGTGGGTTCTATGCAAGATTTTACTTAAAATACAGTCGGGGGACGAGGACGCAGCTGTAGAGTAGGATGGGATTTTACTTCCAAAACTTAATTTTACTGAAATTTCCAAAAGAAAAATTATTCAAAGAGATATCAATAAATCATAACAGCAAATAACAGACAGCCATAATCCCCAGACCCACCACCCAAACACACAGGGTACAAGTACACGAACACCTCCTACTACACTCAATAACCCCGCCCCCTAACTACAACCCACGTTCCTGACTAGAACCACCACCCAAACCCCGCCCCCTAACTACAACCCACGTTCCTGACTAGAACCTCCACCCTCAGCCCCGCCCCCTAACTACAACCCACGTTCCTGGCCAGAACCACCACCCAAACCCCACCCCCTAACTACAACCCACGTTCCTGACTAGAACCTCCACCCTCAGCCCCGCCCCTAACTACAACCCATGTTCCTGGCCAGAACCACCACCCAAACCCCGCCCCCCTAACTACAACCCACGTTCCTGGCCAGAACCACCACCCAAACCCCACCCCCTAACTACAACCCACGTTCCTGGCCAGAACCACCACCCAAACCCCGCCCCCTAACTACAACCCATGTTCCTGGCCAGAACCACCACCCAAACCCCACCCCCTAACTACAACCCACGTTCCTGGCCAGAACCACCACCCAAACCCCACCCCCTAACTACAACCCATGTTCCTGGCCAGAACCACCACCCAAACCCCGCCCCCTAACTACAACCCACGTTCCTGGACAGAACCACCACCCAAACCCCGCCCCCTAACTACAACCCACGTTCCTGGACAGAACCACCACCCAAACCCCGCCCCCTAACTACAACCCACGTTCCTGGCCAGAACCACCACCCAAACCCCACCTTCTAACTACAACCCACGTTCCTGACTAGAACCTCCACCCTCAGCCCCGCCCCCTAACTACAACCCACGTTCCTGGCCAGAACCACCACCCAAACCCCACCTTCTAACTACAACCCATGTTCCTGACTAGAACCTCCACCCTCAACCCCGCCCCTAACTACAACCCACGTTCCTGGCCAGAACCACCACCCAAACCCCACCCCCTAACTATAACCCACGTTCCTGACCAGAACCTCCACCCAAAACCCTGCCCCCTAACTATAACCCACGTTCCTGACTAGAACCACCACCCAAACCCCGCCCCCTAACTACAACCCACGTTCCTGACTAGAACCTCCACCCTCAGCCCCGCCCCCTAACTACAACCCACGTTCCTGGCCAGAACCACCACCCAAACCCCACCCCCTAACTACAACCCATGTTCCTGACTAGAACCTCCACCCTCAGCCCCGCCCCTAACTATAACCCATGTTCCTGACCAGAACCACCACCCAAACCCCACCCCCTAACTATAACCCACGTTCCTGACCAGAACCACCACCCAAACCCCGCCCCCTAACTATAACCCACGTTCCTGACCAGAACCTCCACCCTCAGCCCCGCCCCCTAACTACAACCCACGTTTCTGACCAGAATACACCACCCAAACCCGAACCTCCACCCTCAGCCCCGCCCTCAGCATAATTCATTAATTGAATAACAAATCACATAAGCATTACTCATTCGGCCTGACAGTTTTCCATAAAAGGACCGAGTTTTTTTTTTTTTTTTTTGATCCTTGACTTTCACCATAAAAGGTTTTATCGTCTCTATCTGCTGATCACTGGTCGACTTTGCTCTTGCTGTGAATTCTGGGCCCATTAAACCTGCATCCAGGTCCCATTAAGCCCCGGTCCCAGACTGCTGCCGTTTATTGCGGTTTTGGGTCGGTTTTGGCTCCCAAAGTAGTTCTGTAATTCTGATTGTGAGTGAAGTTTTATTTCTTTTCACGCAACCTGGAGTAATTTCACATCGTGTCACTAAAAGAAATATAAATATAATATCTATATATTCTTACGAATGCCGTGTGTGCGATGTAGATTTGACGGGTGAATCTGTATAAAATGTTTTTTTGCAAAGCTGCATGTTTCGAGTCCGTCTGCTCTTTAATGTCCGCTCGACTCGAACCCCGGACCGGAGCCGCGCGCATGACGCGTCACGGCCAATCAGCGCGCGCGCGCGCGGCGCCGCCGGGTCGCCGTCCGCTCCTGTCCCCACACGGCGACACCATGGCCAGGGACGCGGCGAACGGCTCCTGGAAGAGGCAGGTGGACGACATCCAGGAGGTCTTTCATTTCAAGGACGTTCTGGGGACGTGAGTGACTTTTCTCTGTCCGCGTCGTTCATCTGTGACGGACGGAAACTTGTCGCGAACGTGGTCGCGCCTGAAAGCGAAAGTGCGCAGCGGGACTTCCTGACGGTCCATCATGATTCTGGTGACTGTTCGAGGTGTCGCCTGTCCCCACAGACTGAACACCACGTTGCGCCGCTAAATGGGTTTAGTGGACGTTCCCGCCAGCATCATATCTTCTTCATATCTTATCTTCCGTCATATCCTCCTTCATTCTTCTCGGGTGAGAACGTTGCTTCTCTTTTACAGGATCAGAGTGTGAAGTTCGTGCAGAATTCAGCTTCATCAGTTCAGGTTTTTAGGGTGGATGCTGCTGCAGATTTAAAATGTGCCACCCCGTATTAAATCCTCAGAATAGGGGTGCCGCTGAAGAAGTGGGAACAAAGTGATTGATAGTGTTTTTTTTTGTCATTAAGAGACACAGCAGCACAGCGCACGGTGACACAGTGAAACGTGTCCTCTGTATTTAACCATCACCCTTGGTGAGCAGTGGGCACCATGACAGGCGCCTGGGGAGCAGTGTGTGGGGACGGTACCTTCATCAAGGGGACCTCAGTGGGACCAAGACAGGCACCCGGGGAGCAGTGTGTGGGGACGGGACCGAGATCAAGGGGACCTCAGTGGGACCATGACAGGTATCTGGGGGGCAGTGTGTAGGGACGGGACCGAGATCAAGGGGACCTCAGTGGGACCATGACAGGCACCCGGGGAGCAGTGTGTGGGGACGGTACCTTTATCAAGGGGACCTCAGTGGGACCATGACAGGTGTCCGGGGAGCAGTGTGTGGGGACGGGACCGAGATCAAGGGGACCTCAGTGGGACCATGACAGGCACCCGGGGAGCAGTGTGTGGGGACGGTACCTTTATCAAGGGGACCTCAGTGGGACCATGACAGGTGTCCGGGGAGCAGTGTGTGGGGACGGGACCGAGATCAAGGGGACCTCAGTGGGACCATGACAGGTGTCCGGGGAGCAGTGTGTGGGGACGGGACCTTTATCAAGGGGACCTCAGTGGGACCATGACAGGTGTCCGGGGAGCAGTGTGTGGGGACGGGACCTTTATCAAGGGGACCTCAGTGGGACCATGACAGGTGTCCGGGGAGCAGTGTGTGGGGATGGGACCTTTATCAAGGGGACCTCAGTGGGACCATGACAGGTGTCCGGGGAGCAGTGTGTGGGGATGGGGTCATCAACAAGGGGACCTCAGTGGGACCATGACAGGCGTCCGGGGAGCAGTGTGTGGGGACGGGACCGAGATGAAGGGGACCTCAGTTTTGGGATTCGAACCCTTCCTATTGCGGGTCCGCCTCCTCGCCCGCTAGTTTTGGGTCGCGCGTCGTCGTCAGCAGGTCAGTGTGAAGTTGGGAGGACGTGGTCCGGGGAGGACGTGGTCCAGGGTGAACAGCGCTGTCACTCATGGCTGAATCGTGTCCCTGGTCCTTGAAGTGGCGCCGGTTTAAATGGACGCGGTGATTCATCTGCATGCGTGTGAATGAGATGCCTGGTCCATCACGGCCGTCATGGATAAACGTCACCGGAAGCCGTGACACACAGGAAGGTGGCTCAGATGTTCAGGACGTTCAGGACGTGGAGAGACGTGGTTTATTCGTGGTCGTTTTATTATCCTCTCCGCACCGGCAGGTTACGTAACCAGCTCTTGCTCAGCACCTCCACGCTGCTGTTTCGTTACCGTAATTCCTAATGAAGCGGGCGCGGCCTTCGCCGTCTCCCTGCCGAGGTCTTACAGAAGCCAGGTCTTCTCTGGGAGGACGAGGGCCTGCTAATCCCAGCTCAGGATAAGTTTATTAAGATCTTACGCTTCCTCCTGCGCGGGTGGCCGAGCGCCTGAGGCGGAACCGTACGCCGCTGCAGCTCTTCCTGTGGTTTTCATTCTTTCAGTTCTCGCAGCCTCACCAACCAATCAGAGAGCGTCTCGTTTAAAATAATAAAAAAAACAATTCTTTCTTTAATTTGTTGTGCCTTCGGTTGACTGGAGTTGAGCGTTTCATCATCTCTGACGTGCATGTCGTCTTCTTCTTCTTTTTCTTCTTCTTCTCCTTCTTCTGCCAGCTGTACCTGCAGAACGACGCCTGGTTCTCAGCTCACCACGTCAGTAATATTAGGGCGTGATAGCATCCTAGCGGGTAACCAGAAGACCCGGGTTCGAACCCCACTTACTACCATCGTGTCCCTGAGCAAGACACTTAACCCTGAGTGTCTCCAGGGGGGGACTGTCCCTGTATCTACTGACTGTAAGTCGCTCTGGATAAGGACGTCTGGTAAATGTAAATATTAAAAACCGCAGCCCTCTCCAGTGCCGGTTGGTGAAGACGTGAACGTAAGTGTGTGTTTGTCCTCTGTGGACGTGTGGAGGGGGATTATCGGGGATTTCGGCGGCCAGTCAGGGTTTAGCGGCGGCCTCTGGCCCTTTATAAACTCCCGCGGTCTATATCGGGCCCGACCGAGCGTGGATGACACGTGCAGAACGTGAACATGCTCTGCCGACGACACTCAACTCATCTTCTCTTTTCCTCCCTCTGATCTACATGCTGCTTCCAAAATCTCTGCATGTCTAACAGACATCTCGTCTTGGATGGCAGCCCATCACCTCCAACTCAATCCCACCAAAACTGAACTAATATTCATTCCAGCAGATTCTTCTTGCTATTTACCTGGACAACTCGCAGCTCTCTCCTTCTACAACAGCCCGCAACCTTGGGGTAACAATAGACCACCTCTCCTTCTCAACTCACATCAGCAACCTTTCCCGCTCATGTAGATTCCTTCTCTACAATATCAGACGAATCCGTCCTTATCAACCCAGGCCACCCAGATCCTGGTTCAGTCCTTAGTAATCTCACGACTGGACTACTGCAACTCCCTTCTAGCTGGTCTACCACTATGTACCATCCCACCTCTACAACTACTACAAAATTATCTTCAACCTTCCCAAGTTCTCCACACCGCCCCTCTGCTACGTTCCCTCCACCGGCTCCCAGTAGCTGCACGCATCAGGTTCAAAATACTGATGCTGGCCTACAAAGCCAAACATGGAGTAGCACCATCCTACCTCACAGCCCTTATTACACCTCGCACTGCACCTCGTATACTCCGAGCCTCCAGTACTGCTCGCCTGGTCCCTCCATCTCTGAAGGTAAAAGGAAGACGCTCATCTAGACTCTTCTCCGTCTTGGCCCCTCGGTGGTGGAATGAACTTCCAGCTCAGTCACTGAGCACCTTCACACGGCAGCTCAACACCTTCCTCTTTAGAGAAGATTTATTTATTCTTGTCTGACTTCTGTATAGAAACTAGAACAGAGTGAATAAAAAGATTGTATTCATAGTTGGGGGTCCGAGTGAACCAGAACTGACCTCTTCATCCATGGTGACATGGAAGCACGTTGTAAGTCGCTCTGGATAAATAACTCTGCCAAATACCGTAAATGTAAATGAACTGAGCTTCTCTGTTGCAGGGGAGCGTTCTCCGAGGTGGTTCTCGGTGAGGAGAAGGCCACGGGAAGGATGTTCGCCATAAAGTGCATCCCCAAGAAGGCGTTGAGGGGGAAGGAGAGCAGCATTGAAAACGAAATTGCCGTCCTCCGCAAGTACGTCCCCTCGACCGAGGCGGTCAGACCAGAGGCGGGCTTTTTATTATGCGGCGCCGCGCACAACGATTCTCTGCCGAATGAATCTGACGAATAACAAGCTGACAAATCACTGACGCTGACAGATGAATCATTTTGTTTGTTCATACGTTTGGATGCATTTAATAAGTATATACAGTCCAGGCCAAAAGTCTGGACACCTTCTCATTCGACATGTGTTCTTTATCTTCATGACCATTTACGTTGGTAGATTCTCACTGAAAGCATCAGAACTATGAATGAACACATGTGGAGTTCTGTACTTAACAAAAAGTGGAGACCTGACCTCCACAGTCACCGGACCTGAACCCAGTCCAGATGGTTTGGGGTGAGCTGGACCAACAAGTGCTAAACACCTCTGGGAACTCCTTCAAGACTGTTGGAGAAGCATTTCAGGTGACGACCTCTTGAAGCTCATCGAGAGAATGACAAGAGTGTGTAAAGCAGTAACCAGAGCAAAGAAACTAGAATATAAAACATGTTTTCACTTATTTCACCTTTTTTTGTTAAGTACGAACTCCACATGTGTTCATTCATAGTTTTGATGCCTTCAGTGAGAATCTACCAACGTAAATGGTCATGAAGATAAAGAAAACATGTTGAATGAGAAGGTGTCTCCAGACTTTTGGCCTGTTCTGTATATTTAATGGAGGACGCCCACTAGTTTTTTGTTGGTCTCCTCGCCTCATATATCCCATAATGAACATGTTGACCCCCACACACATTATTAAGTTACCAAGTTAGTTTGTTGATCCATTTATTGATTTGCAGAAAAAAAAAATTGAAAATATTTTGCAAATGTCTGCATTTCTACTGAATCTGGCAATCCAGATCAGATCTTCCCTGCGCACCAGAGAATATTTAGTGGCGCTCAGGAGAAGGTTCTCCAGCTTTGTTGCTTGAGCGACACCATCGGCCGGAATCAAATTCCTTGTATGTGTTCACTCGCGTACTTGGCTAATAAACAGCGTTCTGGTTCTGGTTCGTACTGAATAAGCAGGTTTTGCAGATTATTGGTCCCGTTTCTTCTGTGCTGAGACCAGTTGACGTCTCGCTGGTTTTCTGTCGTTTTTTAGGATAAAGCATGAGAACATCGTGGCTCTGGAGGACATCTACGAAAGCTCCAGTCACCTCTATCTAATCATGGAACTGTGAGTACTGCCTCGGTGTAGAGGCTCGGCACGGCGCTACTAGCCAGCTACACTCCCGCACGCCCTCTCCGATCTGCAAACGGAATCCCCTCTTCACGGGTCTGCGGTCCCAACCGACTCTGTCCTCCTGCGTTGTCCCTGGCTGGTGGGACAACTTGTCTTGCTCCATTCGACTAGCCGAGACGACCACCACCTTTAAGAAGCAGCTGAAAACCCACTTGTTTAAAAAGTATAACACTTACACACACTCACAAAACAGAATCATTTCATCTAGAACGTTCTATTCTCGACTAGTTAAGCCTGATTAATAGATAAAAGCGTAAAGTAAAGTAAAGGCCTTCACGGCAAACGTCACCGCGGATTTTCGGGCTCCTGTGGAATCTGTGCCCAGGGGCCTGAAGGCCACGGTAAGACCATTAATTGGAGCCGCACAGACGTGGTTGGAATGAAAATGTTGTTCCTCCCCCAGCGTGTCCGGCGGTGAGCTGTTCGACCGCATCGTGGAGAGGGGCTTCTACACCGAGCAAGATGCCAGCACTTTAATCAAGCAGGTTCTAAATGCAGTCAACTACCTCCACACCCTGGGCATCGTCCACCGAGACCTCAAGGTAACGACACGTCCAGAACCCCCAGAATCCCCCAGTCCGTCCTGAAAACGTGGCCGTCTCCTGTCTTCCATCAGCCCGAGAACCTGCTGTACTTCAGCGCGCAGGACGAGTCCAAAATAATGATAAGCGACTTCGGCCTGTCCAAGATGGAGGCTTCGGATGATGTCATGTCCACTGCGTGTGGGACCCCAGGATATGTGGGTAGGGCTGCAGGAACCTCTTTATCTAGCGGCTCCTTTATAGTTGTGTATTTGTGAAACTGGGGAAATGACCGGTTCTACTGTCACCGCAGCCCCAGAGGTTCTGGCGCAGAAACCTTACAGCAAAGCAGTGGACTGCTGGTCCATTGGGGTCATCGCGTATATCTTGTAAGTACCCGTATGCAGATGGAAACCATATTTCAGAGGCATTATTAAGCACATTGCTGCCACATGAAACGTTAATAACTGTGAAATCATGTCTCAACCCAAACATGAGACTGAACTTGTCCAGAGCATGTCAACATTCGTCTGATCATCGTAGATGCTGGATTTCAGCTTATAATGTGATACTCTTCACCTTCTCTAACAGTTGGACACACCTTCTCGTTCTATGTCTCGTTCTATGTCCTTTATCTTCATGACCATTTACGAAACTATGAATGAACACGTGTGGAGTTACGAGAATCTACCGACATAAATGGAAGATGAAGATGAAGAAAACACATTGAACGACTTTTGGCCCGTACTGTATATTATAACAGAGTAAAATATATTTTTAAACCGTGAGAAACTTGGAACAGTTCAGGTTAGAACAGTAAACTCTTCTGTGCGGTTCGGTTGCGTTTCTGTATGACATTTCGACACCTTTGATGCGCTTCCTGTCTTAAAGGTTGTGCGGCTACCCGCCGTTTTATGACGAGAACGACACCAAGCTCTTTGAGCAAATTGTGAAGGCCGATTATGAGTTCGACGCGCCGTATTGGGACGATATATCCGACTCAGGTGACTCTGCCGCGCCCTGCGGTTGGCCGCGTGTGGTAGGTGACGCGGGCGTGAACTGGTGTGCGTGTGTTCTGCAGCGAAGGACTTCATAAGCAGCCTGATGCAGAGGGACCCCGAGAAGCGGCTGACCTGCGACGAGGCTCTCCGCCACCCGTGGTGAGTTGGGCCGCGTGGCGGACGTCTTCCCGCGACCGCGCGCCTGTGGCTGTAACGTCCCTTCGCTCCTCAGGATAGCCGGTGACACGGCCCTCTGCAAGAACATCCACGAGTCCGTCAGTCGGCAGATGAAGAAGAACTTCGCCAAGAGCAAATGGAGGGTGGGTGCGTGTGCACGTGCCGGTGACATTCGTGTGCTGATGTGACATGGCCGTCAGCCGTATTTGGGCAGCGGTGGCCTAGCGGTTAAGGAAGCGGCCCCGTAATCAGAAGGTTGCCGGTTCGAATCCCGATCCGCCAAGATGCCACTGAGGTGCCACTGAGCAAAGCACCGTCCCCACACACTGCTCCCCGGGCGCCTGTCATGGTGCCCACTGCTCACTCAGGGTGATGGGTTAAATGTAGAGGACACATTTCACTGTGTGCACCGTGTGCTGTGCTGCTGTGTATCACGTGTGACAATCACTTCACTTTTTTTTTTATTTGCTCTGTGCCACAGCAAGCTTTCAACGCCACTGCGGTGGTCCGCCACATGCGACGCCTTCATCTGAGCGGCGCCGTGGGAAGCTGCGCGGACGACAGCCAGCGTCCGAGCCCCAAGTCCGCCCCCGCCAAGAGTCAGGCCGCGGACAAAGAGCGTGAGCTTCCCCGCCACCTCACGCCACCATGTCCAACACGCGCTTTTATTCATTACCCGTCTACCTCTGAAGGTGGAGAGGTGCTGGATGAAATACTGCAGCACAGCACGCGGTGACACCACAAAATGAGCAGTGGGCGCCGTAGTCATGTGGCATCCTGCTGAAAGAGGGACAACTGTCTCCATGAAGCGGTGGACCTGGTCAGCATGTTTTGTAGGGGTTCTCCACCGACTTGGCTTCTGGGATTTTTCTACATTTCTGCCTCGCCACCACAATTTGGTCCAACCTCTACACTTGACGTCCTTTTTCCAACTCACTGGCAGGTGGCGCCGCAGCCCAGTAATCCGATAAAAATGTTAATCTGTTATAATGTTATGGCTGATCAGTGTATTGAATTGAACATACATAATCACAACTATGTACGTTGGCCAAAATATTCTGTTTTTGCGCTTTGCCAACAATTCCTCTTCCAGTCTAACGATTCACATCCAGTCTATGATATTTAACATTTAGCATTTAACAGCTTTTAAAATGTAACTTAAAAATAAAAGAATTTAAATCAGTAATATGTAATACACGAACGTAAACCCCACGAAGCCGGTGCTTCACACGAATTATTCTGGTGATTAGAAGTGAGAAATGATCATATTATCCACTTTTCTTCTCTCTCTGAAAACTCGCTTGTATGTTCATTAGAGGCAGCGGTGGCCTAGCGGTTAAGGAAGCGGCCCTGTAGTCAGAAGGCTGCCGGTTCGAATCACAATCCGCCGAGGTGCCACTGAGGTCCCCACACACTGCTCCCCGGGCGCCTGTCATGGTGCCCACTGCTCACCAAGGGTGATGGTTAAATACAGAGGACACGTTTCACTGTGTAGGTTTCGTAGACAGGAGGCGGAGTCAGAGCTCCATGCTGCGTTGAAATGTGATGATATTGTGTGTGTGCAGGGGCGCCCACCGGGACACGGCACCCAAGGGTCTCCACCGTCACCACCGTTCACACGGGCAAGAAATGACGGCGGGCGTCCAGGGAGGACGGCTGGGAGTCCACCGCGCTCCGAGTCTCGTGCTGCGGGGTCCGTCTCGGCCCAGACCTGCTGGGCCGCACGCGGCGCGGGAAGCGAGCAGAGACACTCGGAGACCTTCTCACATGAGACACCGGGCCGCCAGGTCGGCTGGTGTCAACACGCTGGACGTCACGTGGCTCGGGGACGTCCGTCAAAGCAGGTGTAGATACATGGCCCTGCACTCGGCCTGGCTTTTTACGTATTTGCCGCTTTTATTGCACTTTAGCTGATGCTTTTGTGTGTTTTATAAAAGTATTAAATTCACCGTTGACCGCCGAGTCTCATGTCAACATGATCCACCACGCAGTCTGCTCCTACACATGAACTCCGTTCAATTAAGCATCAGCAAGCATCAGATTTATTAAATCACTTCTTCATTTGTGCTGTACGTGTATATAATGCAGTTTAACACCTTTATTAAAAGAAAAAAGAAATTCTTAAAGAGATAGAAATGAATTTATAGCACCACATTTCAGGTGACGCGGGAGGACAGAAGGTGACGTCCCTGTCCTTCCCTGCTGTACGGCGTGTGTGAACGTTCCTGCTGTCCTGTTTGCAACACTGATTTCGTAGCAGCGCTCAGAATTTCGCGGCCGGGTGCTGGATTTCACACCGAGAGGGAACTTTCTCAGGAATTCCTCCCGTTTTTACAGAAGATCAAACTAAAACAACGCAGCAAAGCATCTTTTATGATCCAGCGCTGATATTAAACGTACGTAATACACTGAGAGTTAAAGACGTGGACGCTCCACACACCATAAAGCTCAGGTGTGAAGAGCGTGAAGGTCGACTTGACGGAGGATGCGTCAGTCGTAGGCCGGGCCCAGGCCGTCGTGGTGGAACTCCGTCCACTGCTCGCCGCTCTCCCTGCTCCTCTCGTCCTGCTCTGGGGTTTAAACAGAGAAGCGTGAGGAGCTGAAGCTGCCGAGAACCGTTCTGCTGCTGCTGGGCTCCTCACCGTCATGCTCCTCTTCCGCGAAGTTCTCAAAGTCCTTCCTCTGCTCCTCGTGGTACTGCCTTTTGCGCTGGTCTGCAGCGAGCCTCAGCCTCTGTTCCGCTGTTCAGCAGAGGGCGGATGGGTTTTATGCTCCCGGTTCTGCGAGAACCTTCTCCCAGCAGCATCTCCATTCTGACGCGGTGTGTGTGTGTGTGTGTGTGAGTGGCCTGAACGGATGGGAAAGTTCCAGATTGCAAGACTACGAGAGCTCCAGTTTATACTCCACATCTGCCTCTGCTCCCCCCACAGTTCCTCACATCTAGATACCTCCAGTGTGCCATAAAACTCATCACCTCACCATTCAGCTCATCCTGCGACTTAGTGGACCTCCTGCCCCTCCGTCTGAAGAAGTTGGAAGCGTCGGCCTCATGCATCACAATCTTCCTCAGTCCACCTAGAAGATAAACCGTGCAGGTTCATGACAGGGTGGGGATTCAGGACCAGAAAGGACGCGGAGACGCTCTTCATCACCTTCTTCCAACGCCATCTTGATGTTCACTGTATCATCATCAGACGCGGCTGCACTGTCAGCCTGGTGCAGCGCTGAAAAAAGTCTCGCATCAACATCTTCATCCACAGCCTCATCCTGGTCTGTCCCCGACACGACATACTCACAGGTCACGGCAACGAGGACGGCCAGCAGGGCCAGGACGAGCGGCTGAGGCCAGGACATCGTCCACCAGGAGTCTGGAGCGTGAAGGCAGGGACGTGAAGGAGCGGCGAGCACGGCGGGAAGGGGGCGGACCCTTTTCTCACTCACACGCCCAAACCGTCCATGGACCTTCTTACTGAAGACACCCGTCCGAGGTTTTACAGTCAGTGAAAGCAGCAGAGCGTTGGCATGAACTCGAGCGAGAGATGAGATTTCTGAATCCATAAATGGTGTGATATGCAACAGTGGTCGTGTGAAAACGTCAGGCTGACCTCTACTGGACGCCCTGCATTTTATTCCGTCTCCTGAAACAAGTTCAGTATAGAACCTGTATTAATAACTGTCATTATTAATTAATACATCCTGTTAACATTTAATAAAACAAATGAACAACATTTTACTAGCAGAGAGCACCAGGTATGGTAGACAGGAAGCGCATGTTGTGTCAATTAAACAGTGAAGTGAAGAGATCGTCATCATCAAAATCAAGCCATTTAATAAAAGATATTGTAAAAAAGAGCTGTATAGCGCTCGACTCTGAAAATAAACCGAGATAAACCGAGATAAACCGAGCCAGCTGTAACTCCGCTAACAGACACCAGGGGGCGACTCCTACTTTCCCGCCAGCAGTACCGGCTGCCGGACGCAAGGCGGCGCTGTTTGCGCAGAGCTCCGCCCGGCCGAGCAGAAGCATGAAGAGAACCGGTCCGAACACGAGAGTCGAGTCGAGTCGAGTCCTCGGCTCCTGAGACCGCCACGGTGCTCAGCGTCGCCGCGGACGGACACCGAGCCGAGCAGCTCCGGCCTCCCCGGCCGCCGCGACACATTCCGGCCTCTGGTCTCCGCGTCAGGATGTTCGGCGCCTCGGTCCGGCCGTAGAGGACGGAACCAGGCGCCCCGATAGCCCGCCAGGGAACGACGGCGTCCGGCCTGAGGAGAAGCTCCCGGGCGGGGGACGGAGGTCGGAGCAGCGCCGCCCGCTTCTGGTCAGTAACGACTTTTCGCTCCTTATTCCACTTTAATAACGCGGAGTAAAGCAGCAGAGACGCCGGGGCTTCTTTTAAAAAGCACAAAACGCGGCTGCTGCTGCTGCTGCGTTCTTGTTGTTGTGTTTGTATTTTGTTGTTGTTGTTTTTGTATTTTGTTGTTGTTGTTGTTGTTTTTGTGTTTTTGCTCTTCCTGGTGTCGCGCGTTCCAGCAAATTCCATTTTTAATCCTGATCTGTAGATCACTGGATTTCGATTTATAAAAATTTTGGTCATTTTAGTTCTTTTCTGGGGAGGTTTGTGCTTTTTAGATGATTGATAGAGAGATGATTGGAGAAGCAGGTCGTGCTACTGGTCGGTGTGGATTTGTTGAGGTAGAACTTCCACTCACTTTTCATGTGTAGACTTTTGGGATTCAGATTATATTATTTTGCAGGGGGGGCTGCAGGAGAACAGATGTGAAGTTCTACTGGATTTTGTAAAGTGAAGTGATTGTCACATGTGATACACAGCAGCACAGCACACGGTGCACACAGTGAAATTTGTCCTCTGCATTTAACCCATCACCCTGAGTGAGCAGTGGGCACCATGACAGGCGCCTGGGGAGCAGTGTGTGGGGACGGTGCTTTGCTCAGTGGCACCTTGACTGATCGGGATTCGAACCGGCAACCTTCTGATTACAGGGCTGCTTCCTTAGCCGCTAGGCCACCGCTGCCCCACTTTTTTGCGAGATTTGTAGATTAATTGGTTTTTGGAGATACAGGTTGTGGAGGGAGGTTGTAGGAGAACAGATATGAAGTTCCACTGACTTGTGATTTTGTGAGATTTGTGATTTGAAGATTGATTTTGCAGATACAGGTTGTGGAGGGTGGCTGTAGGAGAACAGATACGAGGTTCTACTGGATTTTGTGGGTTTTTTTGCGAGATTTGTAGATTAATTGGTTTTTGGAGATACATGTTGTGTAGAGGGGCTGCAGGAAAACAGATATGAAGTTCTACTGACTTGTGATTTTGTGAGATTTGTGATTTGAAGATTGATTTTGGAGATACAGGTTGTGTAGGGTGGCTGTAGGAGAACAGATATGAAGTTCTACAGGATTTTGTGGGTTTTTTTTGGTGAGATTTGTAGATTAATTAGTTTTTGGAGATACAGGTTGTGGAGGGAGGCTGCAGGAGAACATATATGAAGTTCTTCTGAGTTTTGTCGGGGCTAAAAGAGTTTTGTCCAGAAATCGCCCCCCTGCCCCACCTTGTTTTCATTCCACACCCATCTGTTACCATGGCGAGGACCTTGGGGTCGAGGTTGCCAGGGTAACCCGAGCCGAGTGGCCTGACTGGGGACAGCTGTAGTCGCGTGTCTCTTGTCTGAGGAGGGGCAGAGTTACTAGAGTACCGCGTATTGGATGGTGTGTGTGTGTGTGTGTGTGTGTTTTCAGGTTTCATGTGTCTGTGTGTAGATACCTCGGCCACGGACAGCTGGCTGAAGGTTAACGTGTCACTTTTCCCTGAGGAACAGCTGCTCCGCCGCTTGCGATCCTCGCATCTATTCATAGTCCAGGACGCAAGCGCTTCTTCTCCATTTTTAAAAATGCGACCGCGGGAACAAAAGAACCCCGCGTGACACACACTGTTCCCTCCGAGGTGGCACCTACTGCTCCGTCCTGCAAGGTCCCGATAACAGAACCCAGCCGGTGGGAAGGACCTCCCTCACTTTCCTGGGTCCTGAGATCAGTGACGACAACTCTGCTTTAAACGCTGACCCCAAGTCAGTAGAATGTGGACTGAGCTTTAGGAAATAAACGAGTGCAAATGGACGAAGAAGAGGGGACCTGAACAGTTTCATGTGGTGTGAAGAGGTCAGGCCGACGTTTTAATATGCAGACGTCTTGCCCCCGCAGGTATTTATAGATGTCGCTGACATTAAGAGGGACTGCCGGCACGTTTTCCAGCTTCGTTTGGTGTATTTGCTGGAAGTTCTGCAGCATCAGGAATGATTTTAAGTGGATTTTAGGATCGTTTGCACGATTGGAACAGCTCTTGATGCTGATTAGTCAATGTGAAGTGGTGCCAGTATATGTATATTCTAGTGCTGCACGATTAATCTAATCGCAATCGTAATCGAGATGTCAGTCTGTGCGATTTAAATGATTAGTACATGGATTGAATCGGCAACATATCACTCATTCTCTCAAAGTTTGCGAGCTGACTGAAGTCTCACTTCAGTCGAATGTGACGTGTTTGGTCACATGACTTTCGATTCGGATCAATGGAGACCTTGTGACTCGCATAGACATATGGTTAGACGCCGCATGACGAGCTGCATCGTACGTGAACGTCGCCTCCATATTGCGAGAGGCTCTGTTGTGGCGTGACGCATATACATGTCTATGGAGAGAAGTGCATAAAAATGCCTCACTCTTGTGCTGCTTGGGGCTGTACAAACCGCTGTACGCTACAAACTAGATCCCGGGGGATTACATTTCATAGGTAAGGCTGGACAATTGTTTTGAATATATTTGGCCATTATAAAATACCGTTTTATAAGTCTTAACCTTAGCTAAGCTAGGCTAAGCTAGCGAAGCTATGCATTCCTGTGTTCAAGTCAGCCTCCAAACAACGTTTTGGTTAAACGTAGGCATTAACTATTTAGACTGTTATTAGCTGTTTAGTTAACTTTTCTCAAACTTTGAAGGTTTCCTAAAGAAATTCACCTCAGTTTACAAATCTTAACCTTAGCTAAGCTAGCGAAGCTATTCATCCCTGTGTTAAAGTCAGCCTCCAAACAACGTTTTGGTTAGACGTAAGAACTATAATAGGGGAACTAGAATAGCCTTACCAGGGTTTGTCGTTCGACAGTAATGTAAAGAGTTTAATCGGCAATACTGCGTCTAATCTGGTGTTCTTGGTAGCGGAAACCCAGCGTGATTAAATAAATTCAGCACTACTGACACTTACAGACTATTTAATCTTTCAAACTTTCAGTTCACCGTTCCAAACTGTAGGGTCTTTCACAAACTCCCGCATTGTCTCCTGCTAATGGCTGCGAGAAAAATCTCACAGTGGATATAAAAAAACAGTTATGTTTAATGGGACAGTTGACAGCACAACTACAGCTGAAGACTCACATCTTTGGAAGAAGATGGGGACCCGTTCAAAGACTTGTTGGATAAGTTGATATGTTTGCTCGACGTTTGTCTATTTATTTTTATTCTTTTCCTCAGATCTTTATTGTAATTCTATATGCATCTTTATTTGAGAGCTCTGGCCCAGTGGCAGGACTGTGGTTATTGCTTGTATTTACGTTGACGGTCCTTCAGTGATGTTCTTTTGACATGATTAACTTTGACAATAATGCTGTTAATAATGCGTCGTCTGACTATACATATTTTTCAGTGATCTGTTTAAAGAAGAACAAACCTTCCTCTAATGTCCTCAGGAAGAAATGTCTTATTTCGTAATTTACCATTTCATGTGTGGTTTGTTTTTTTCCGTCTTGTGACCAGTAGCGTCCGTGCTGAATTGTGTGGATGTTTTTTTGGTTCTCATTTAATGTGCCGTTTCAGTGATTTTGAAGACTATTTGAAATTTGTCTCGGTGACCATCATGGAATTGCGTGGTCAGATCTCGGCAGCTTTTGGAGATGCTGGTTCTGTTTCCCGTTAACTGGAGCGAGCGCTGCTGTGACCCCGTTTCGTACGTGGGCGACTGGCCGGAGCAGCATGCATTCGGTGGGCATCGCGGTGGGAAACGCGCCGCGCAGCTTCGCGAGCGTAAGTGGGCCAGCGCCGCGGGCCGGGCGTCGTCACTGTCGCCCATCTCCCCCTCTCTTCCGGCATCTTCCGTCTCACTGGGCTTGCAGCGGCCTGGAAGCATCCAGAATTCTCCGTTTTAGTGCTAAGTAGAGCAGCTGGAGAAGCGGAGCGCCATCCGAGCGTACGTCTGATGCCTGGCAGGATTGGCCCGGCATTCACTCTCCCTCCGTCCTCTCACCCTCTTCATCTTCTGATGCACTTCAACCCTGCTCCTCTGTTTCATTTCTACTCCTCCATCACCACGCCGTCCCCCTGCTCTCTGCACGTCTGCAGAAAGACGAAAACCTGCAGTAAAAGTTCGCCGGGGTTGCCATAACAACAGCAGCCGTGGCGCCGGAAGAATGGCGCCGTGGCCCGGCCAAGGTGATTTACCGTTCTACCATTCACCTGCTCCTGAGGGACACGCCAGCGTGCGCAACAGTTCTACTGTTGCCAGGCATCAGAAGAACTTTTCTGTTTAAGAAATAAATGAGCGTTCCTGTTAATATCCAGCTGTCAGGGCGCCGTGTCTCCGGCATGTTCTCTCTTGTTCTCAGTCGTACTTCTCCTCCTCCCACACTCGTGCGTGACAGCAGACAGACGAACTTCCCTGAACAAATATCTGCAGTTAGTCATCTGCTTTTATTTGAGAACATGGCAGCGTTTTATGAATGACACGCCCGTTACTCACAAGCCGTCCCCCCATTAATTTAACTCCGCATGTGATCATAAAGCCAGTCTGACCAGATCAGTGCTTGTAATGAAACCATAAAACGCTGTGCACTCAGACTCACGTCTTTACTGTAACGTTCCTATAACGCTCTTAACTGTAAAGTACGGCCCCCGTAACTGTGACGTTCCTAAAGCTCTTAACTGTAAAGTCCGACCCCCGTAACTGTAACGTTCCTATAACGCTCTTAACTGTAAAGTCCGACCCCCGTAACTGTAACGTTCCTATAACGCTCTTAACTGTAAAGTCCGGCCCCCGTAACTGTAACGTTCCTATAACGCTCTTAACTGTAAAGTCCGGCCCCCGTAACTGTAACGTTCCTATAACGCTCTTAACTGTAAAGTCCGACCCCCGTAACTGTAACATTCCTATAACGCTCTTAACTGTAAAGTCCGACCCCCGTAACTGTAACGTTCCTATAACGCTCTTAACTGTAAAGTCCGACCCCCGTAACTGTAACGTTCCTATAACGCTCTTAACTGTAAAGTCCGACCCCCGTAACTGTAACGTTCCTATAACGCTCTTAACTGTAAAGTCCGACCCCCGTAACTGTAACGTTCCTATAACGCTCTTAACTGTAAAGTCCGACCCCCGTAACTGTAACGTTCCTATAACGCTCTTAACTGTAAAGTCCGGCCCCCGTAACTGTAACGTTCCTATAACGCTCTTAACTGTAAAGTCCGGCCCCCGTAACTGTAACGTTCCTATAACGCTCTTAACTGTAAAGTCCGGCCCCCGTAACTGTAACGTTCCTATAACGCTCTTAACTGTAAAGTCCGGCCCCCGTAACTGTAACGTTCCTATAACGCTCTTAACTGTAAAGTCCGGCCCCCGTAACTGTAACGTTCCTATAACGCTCTTAACTGTAAAGTCCGGCCCCCGTAACTGTAACGTTCCTATAACGCTCTTAACTGTAAAGTCCGGCCCCCGTAACCGTAACGTTCCTATAACGCTCTTAACTGTAAAGTCCGGCCCCCGTAACCGTAACGTTCCTATAACGCTCTTAACTGTAAAGTCCGGCCCCCGTAACTGTAACGTTCCTATAACGCTCTTAACTGTAAAGTCCGGCCCCCGTAACTGTAACGTTCCTATAACGCTCTTAACTGTAAAGTCCGGCCCCCGTAACCGTAACGTTCCTATAACGCTCTTAACTGTAAAGTCCGGCCCCCGTAACTGTAACGTTCCTATAACGCTCTTAACTGTAAAGTCCGGCCCCCGTAACTGTAACGTTCCTATAACGCTCTTAACTGTAAAGTCCGGCCCCCGTAACTGTAACATTCTTTTTTTTTACTGTAATGTTTTTTTAACTGTAACAATGTGACTGAAACGAACTGTTTTTATTGTATGTATATCATTCTACACCCTGAAATATTCTATAGGGACAGGAGATGAAGGTATTGAATGTGTTTTGGTTGAACGTTCTTCACTTCCTGTATGATCTGTGTGTTGAATGAGTACACTGAGTTGAATCCGACTTTGAGAATTCCACTCCAGTCGCGGTGTAACACAAAGCCGGCTGTGTTCCGGCGCCCGTGCGGTTATGTCGCCTGGCGGAACCAGTCGCGCCGGTTCTGCCGCTCGCGCTGCGGGACGTCTGGCGTCTGGCCGGGCTTGTGTGGGATTGGCCCGGTGACGGGCGGCATGCTGCTTACTGTCGTCTGACCTCTGACCCCCAGGCCCCCGCTGAGCTCCATGGAGAAGATGAAGAAGCTGAAGCGGCGCCTGGCGCAGACGCTGCGGGGCAGCCGCACGGTGGAGGAGTCCCTGTCCGAGCTGGCCGAGCAGATGACCATCGAGGAGAGAGCGCTGAAGGACAGCGGTGAGCCGTCTTCTCTGCTGATTTGGACCATGGGGACCTGCTTTATTCCGTGTTGCGTAAACTCCGTCTCGTTACGCAACGCGGCCGTATTAAATATCGGATCAGTCGCCGGATTAGAGGCCGGCAGGTATGAGTAACGTGCGATGGTCTTGTCTCCCGCCCAGAGCCCATAGTCAGGAACGGATACCCGGCCTCGTCTCACAGTGTCCACTCGTTCCTCAGCCAGTACACGGGCTCCTTCAGAAAGCCCCCCATCTGCCGGCCGCACGGCGTCGCCGGGGGCGGTCCGGGGAGCCTGGTGGTCGCCCCGCGCAACAGCGGTCGCTTGGGTGGGATCTTCTCCTCCATCTTCTCTGATGAGACCGAGTCGCAGGTTCCTCTTCTCTGTGGAAACGTGTGGGTTTTTCTTTCTTCTTGATTGTCTGCAGACATCGTCCATGAGAACATGAAGATGGGCTCGGACGGGGAGAGTGACCAGACCTCGGGGACGTCATCTGACGAGGTCCAGTCTCCTACGGGCGTCTGCCTGAGGAACAAGGCCCCGCGGCGCATCTCTGCTGCTGTGAGTTTCACCCTGATGGAGACACGTCATGAACGGGCTCGCGAGTTTGTCCCCGTCTGTGCCCGTGGTTTCTGTGAATTGATCTGGACCGTCATTGTCCGGAGCAAGTTGTCTTCTGAATGTGGTGCGCTGGGTCCCCGCGAGGACGACGCAGATTTGTTTTTGTATTACATCACTGGGATTATTGTAATGCAGTCCAGATGGGACTGTGATGGGACGGATTAGACGAATCTGATTGGACGAGGGGTATGTCAGAGCTCCTTGGAGTGGTAGTAGCCTAGTGGGTAACACACTCGCCTATGAACCAGAAGACCCGGGTTCGAATCCCACTTACTACCATCGTGTCCCTGAGCAGGACACTTAACCCTGAGTGTCTCCAGGGGGGGACTGTCCCTGTAACTACTGATTGTAAGTCGCTCTGGATAAGGGCGTCTGGTAAATGCTGTAAATGTAAATGGAGTCGGGTCAACATTATGCCCAGCGATCACACCAAATCGATGAACGTATGACTACGCATAGTTTTTATTGGAATCGTGGACTGATCTGTGATCAGGTGGTTACCTCAGTGTGGGGGACAGGGGATTTAAAACTGCGGGATTAACATTAATCTCGAATAGGCCACGGGCATGATGGGAACTGTGTGTTGTTTTTTAATACCCTTTATTTATAACCCATTTGGATGATTATAAGACCATGATAGGACATAATATGATACGACCTTAATATGGGCTGAACCTACGACCAGCACCAAACGCGGCAGAAATTCACAGATCCACGCGGCGGATCTGGCGTAATAAAGCGGAGAAAACCACGACCTCGTGCAGGTCCTGCGTTTATTACGTTTTCTGCTCCAGGATCTGAACAAGCGTCTGTCTCTGCCTGCCGACATCCGCATCCCTGATGGCTACCTGGAGAAGCTGCAGATGATCAGCCCGCCGTTCGACCAGCCGCTGAGCCGCCGGTCCCGCCGGGCGTCCCTGGTGAGTCGGTGTCCCCGCCCCCGTCTTCTTATAAATAATAAAAGCAGTGATAATCATCTCCTTCTCCTGTCAGTCTGAAATAGGATTTGGGAAACTGGAGACCTACATCAAGCTGGACAAGCTGGGCGAGGTCAGCTGATCCCGCGCGTCGCTCTTTACCGGCGCTCTGTCGCTCCACCCTCAATACTGTCACTTCCTGTTCCTCCAGGGGACGTACGCGACGGTGTTCAAGGGGCGGAGCAAGCTGACCGATAACCTCGTGGCCCTGAAGGAGATTCGGCTGGAGCACGAGGAGGGCGCGCCCTGCACCGCCATTCGGGAAGGTGAGCGGCCGTGGCGGTCGGGCGTGGCCCGGTCCTCGGGTCAGGAGCCAGTTGATGATCGTTCTCTCGCCCCCTGCCCAGTGTCACTGCTGAAGGACCTGAAGCACGCGAACATCGTGACGCTACATGACATCGTCCACACGGAGAAGTCCCTCACGCTGGTCTTCGAGTACCTGGTAAGGGAGAGAGACGTTGCACCTCCGTTCTGCCGTAGGTCTCGTGTAAGTTGATCCACGTGACCTCTACTGCAGGACAAGGACCTGAAGCAGTACATGGACGACTGTGGGAACATCATGAGTATGCACAACGTGAAGGTGAGCATCTGCTCCCACCCGGACATCCGGACAAGTCTGGAGCTGGAATAAAACTGGCGTGCATGTGTCCGCCCAGGTCTTCCTGTTCCAGATCCTGCGAGGCCTGGCCTACTGCCACCGGCGGAAGGTCCTGCACCGAGACCTCAAGCCCCAGAACCTGCTCATCAATGACCGGGGGGAGCTGAAATTGGCCGATTTTGGTCAGCTTTTCATTAATCGAGCAGTCCAGGAGTCGCGGATTCAGTCTTATTGATTTATATCTGTTCTTCGCTGATTCTGAAATCGGTTTGTCCAGGTTTGGCCCGGGCGAAGTCCGTCCCTACGAAGACGTACTCTAATGAAGTGGTGACCCTGTGGTACCGACCTCCAGACGTTCTTCTGGGCTCCTCCGAGTACTCGACACAGATTGATATGTGGTATGTGGTATCGTGCATGTTACATGGACCCCCGTGAAATCGCAGCAGCCGCATATCAGTCTGTTTTTCAGGGGCGTCGGCTGCATATTTTATGAGATGGCAGCCGGGAGGCCGCTGTTCCCAGGGTCCACGGTGGAGGATGAGCTGCACCTCATCTTTCGGCTGCTGGGTGAGTGCTGCCCTCTGCTGGTGGGAGCTTGAGATGTTGGTCTTTTCCGGATTTGCAGGATTGAAATGTTTTTCTTCACCTTTCTCGCGCATTTATCCGTGTTTCCAATTCGCTGTGATCTGCAGGGACGCCTACTGAAGAGAGGTGGCCAGGAATTTCTTCCATTGAAGAATTCAAATCCTACAACTTTCCTAAATACAGGCCGCAGCCCTTCATCAATCATGCGCCGAGGTGCGATTTCGTTCGGTTTCTTCGCACCTGACTGGAATTCCTTCCTGCGGTCTCCGCATGGACAGCCAGAACGCTGAAATGGAGCGACGTGTTCTCCTCTTTGGAAAAATTTACGATACAAATATTAAAACAGAATGGTGCATTTTCCCATGCACATTTTTTTAAGGGCAAAAACCCCGTTAGATTGGGCTCATTAATTAGATAGTCAAATGACGTCAAGGAACTGCTGAATTACAGACCTCAGATTAAATATTGTTAAAAGGAAACAACAGATCCATGTATTAATATAGCAGTAATATTTTTGTCCAGGTTGGAAATCGATGGAATCGACCTGCTGCTGTCGTTCCTGAGGGTGAGTCTCTGATGCTCCAGTTCCACTGCATCAATTTAGCGATCGGTTTTAGCGATCGCTGCTGATCTGGCATCATTTGACAGTACGAGTGTAAGAAGAGGATCTCGGCAGATGAAGCCATGAAGCAGCCGTACTTCAGGAGCCTGGGGCCGCGCCTCCACACGCTGCCAGAGGGTGAGTTCCTGTTTCCTGGCGTCTCCGAAATGTGGAGCGTTCAGTAACCATGCGACAATGTCCCTGTAGGCTCATCTGTATTTGCACTGAGGGAGGTCCAGCTTCAGAGGGATCCAGGCCACCGAAGCTCGCTGTACCCGGAAACAGGTGGGCGTCGCCGCGGCCGAACGCGCGTCTTCCTCACCGAGGACAATGACCTTTGACCTCCCCTTGTGCAGGAAACTGCAAGAACAGAAGACAGAGCATGCTGTTTTAATGCAGGGAACCCGCTGTCTGCACCCACGACGTCCTGCTCCCCACCGCCCGCCCCGGAGCAGCCTGGGAAGAAAACGAACAATGCTGCTAAAAACTAGAACTACTGTCTCAAACCAGCCGTCTCTGTGGATTGGTGTTTAAGGTGTTTATTGTGCACAAATCCTCAAAAATCACCCAGAGTTTTTTGTAAATCTCTGGAACACACCCAGTCCTCTTTTTTTTTTTTTTTTAGTTAACTCTTTAGTTAAATTACAATTGCCACATGTTAGTATTGAACTTCGTGGAACTGTCATGGGACCATGTCATCCTGACAGAGGTAGATATGTTCCAGCGTCTGATCCTGCACGACCACCACCAATTTCCTCACCTGGGACTGCGTGTCCCATGTAGCTTGTATTTGATGAATTTTTTTTTTTTTTTTTTAATCGGTGTTCGACTTGTGGAGTTTTTCTATTCAGTCTGTTGTTTTGCATGCAGCCGTAGTGCGAAGCTCAGTCGCTGTCTTCATATTGAGGATGTGCCCGTCCCGTCCGAGCTCCTTATCAGTACTGAGAAAAGTGTTCAAGAGATGTATTTTATATGATAGCTTTATTTATGAATTCTTGTCTCGTTGTGGCATGTCGGGGGTCTAGACCCGAACCTCCATTTCAGCTTGATATTTTTCAGATAAAGGATGAGAAGATGATGTGTCTGAAACTTTTATTTATCTTTTATAATAAATTATACTCAGTTCATATCGGTTTTTACACACTAATAACCATGGTAGAAATGGAAAAAAGAGGATTAATTCATCATCAAAAAAACATCAATCCTCTCTTAAATCCAACATTTTAAACTAATCCCCACTGTGGGAGACTGTACTGTATAAGGATATACATGAAATTTGGTTCATTTAAAAAAATACATTTCTATAAGGCACCACGTTTGATAAAAATATTAAGGTAAGTGTGGAGAAATAAAATCTGGTGCCCGTCTGGAAAAGATCTTTCTCCATACGTGGTTTCCTGTGAAATCACATGAGCTCGGCTGTTACTTGACTGTGATGAGGATGTGGATGATGAGCGCTGCAGGGGGGCAAGAAGCGATGGTTCTGTTCACACCTCTAGAAGAAAAGTGCAAAAATCCTGAACACATACTCAGAAACAACCTCCACCTCTGAAAATATTACCCATCATGCACGTCTGCTGCACCCTTTCAAATGAGCATTAAATAAAGAGCCAGAACAGAAGTTTCCTGTTGTGCTGGGGTCGTCTCCAGTGGAGGAAATGAATTGATTATGCTGTGATCCACATGTGAGCTGTGTGTGAGATTCATGGGGCAGCGGTGGCCTGGCCATCATGGCTGCCCACTGGTTAAAAGCAGAGGACGCATTCCGTTGTGAACACCGTGTGCTGTGCTGCAGCGTTTCACAATGACAATCACTTCACTTCATGACTCACCTGTGTGACTCATGACTCACGAATCTGAGGTCTCCACTGAACCGAATCCTTTGAGTGCTAACTACTAAATTTTAAACTCCGTCACATAAATACATCTTTCATCATTAAAATAATCAATTACTACCATAAAAGATGCATAACTGACAGTTTCTTTGCACCATCTGAATCAGAATCGCTGAGAGATCCGGGTCAGCGCTCCTAACCCGAGTCAGTGCATCCAGCGGTTAACTTCCCGCACAGCCGAAAACATGCAGCCCAATCTGGATTGCTCAAACGAGCAGCTTTCATTTTAAAGTCATTCACTCATCATAAGGCATTTTACTTTCTTTTAAAAGACGTTTCAGGCACTTCTGTTGACTCACAGCGGTTGAATACTGACTCAAGTGACTCACGCACACGGATCAGTTTACTGAGTGATTCATAGGGAGCCGGATCCTGAAAAGGATCCGAGTATAACAGCTCTATTTCGCGTATCCCATAGCTACTGGGGAACGGGGCTGTCACTCAAACACCTGCTGGCCAATGAAGCGAAGCCCCGCCCACTCGGAAGAACTGCGCCAGACCTGCAACGAATCCGCAAGCAGCAAAAACGCAAAAGGGGGCGGGGCGACTGAAAAAGCCAGCGGCGAATGTGAAAAGTCTCACAAGCAAAAATAAAAAAAGAGTGAAATGTGAGAAAACCCGTATGTTGTCCAGCCTTATTTTACATGTCATCGTCCTTTTTTTGGTTAAAATTGTCACTTCCTGTTGCAATTTTTATTGTGTAGTTCTAGGAAGCCGGAACCCGGATTCCATGGGGTTCCAGCTTCCTAGCACTACACAGTAAAATATGTCAGATACGTGAGATTATTAATGCTGCAGACCCGGTTGGAACCATATAAAACATGGCAGTGTATGGTGACACTTCCGTTGGTGGCGTCCTGCGTGCGTCTCTGTTTTCAGAGGGAGGACCCGAGTGAAACACGACGATCATATTCATGACGATCATGTTAAAACGTTCGTTTTACTTGTTTTTTTATGGAAGCAGCGTTGTAATATAATCTATCAGCTCTTTTCAAAACCTGACAGATCAGCAGGGTCAGACGAGGTCAAAGGTCATCGGCGCTTGACAGGCCCCTTTGTTGGAAGACGTCAGAAATCAGCCGCGAGGAGAGTAAACAGCCGCTGAGTGACGTGATCGGACCGTGATGTAATCAGACCGGAACCGGCGCTGATAACCTGATCAATAAGACCTGATCAGTAAGTGTGATGAAGTCGTGTAGAACGTGACACGCCTGAGCTGTGAAGATCTTGCGTTCTTCCGCAGGGACCTGAGGTTGGGGTGGAGGGCCTGGTTAGGACCCTCCTCATCTTCGCCCTCTTCTTCCTGACCATCGCTGACCACCTCCTGAACAAGTTCACCCGAGTCGAGTTTCAGGATCTCCTTCCTGATGGAGAAAATGAGGCGCCGCATGAAGACGGTGTGGTGGTGGGACGTGGTGTGAGACCCACCTTATGGTAATAGTACCGCAGCGCCCGGCTCAGATTGTCATAGTTCATGTTGTTCTTCCTGAGACCCCACCGCTTGGCCACCTCCTCCGACTTCAGCAGCTTGAACTTGCCGCCATGGGACGTCCAGCAGATCAGGTGCCTGTGGCTCAGGTCCAGTAGCAGCTGCAGGAGACGCCGCTGTCCCTGCCTGTGAGCATGATGAAGAACATCCAGAAAACGAGGGCTGATGGAACATGTCAGTCTCCCTCTCTTACAATGGGTGGTAGTAGCCTAGTGGGTAACACACTCGCCTATGAACCAGAAGACCCAGGTTCAAATCCCGCTTACTACCATTGTGTCCCTGAGCAGGACACTTAACCCTGAGTATCCCCATGGAGACTGTCCCCTGAAACTACTGATTGTAAGTCGCTCTGGATAAGGGCGTCTGGTAAATGCCGTAAATGTAAATGTCAGTCTTTAATCTCTCATAGTTCTTGTGTCTCTATATGAGGAGATACAAGTATGTCGAGATGTGCTGGACCAGGACCAGTGGAAGGTGCAGGTCACTGTTCTGGTCCCCATGAAAAGCCACATTTCAGCTTCTCCTCACTCTGGAACATCTGGAGCTTCTGCTTTTTGATTTGGTGCAGAAGCTGATCATCCAGAACACCACCCACCACCCCAAACAGCTCGAGTTCAGGTTCTTCTCTTCCCCCTCACCGCACAGCAGAAGCGATTTGACACCGGAAGCCTCACCTCCACTTCCTGCTCAATAAAAGCTGCTCCGCGTCTCCATGTACCCGTCGCTTTTTACTCCTTTATTCTTCTATCCAGCTTTAAAGAAGGAAGTAGGGACGAGCGACACTTCCTCTCTCTCTCTCTGTCTCACAAGCACACACTACACACACACTACACACATATTACACACAGTACACACTCACACACCACACATTTACATCATTTACATTTACCACACACACACTAAACACACATTACACACACACTACACACATATTACACACACTACACACACTACACACTCACACACATTACACACACACACTACACACGCACTAGACACATATTACACATACTACACACACACTAAACACACACTACACACATATTACACACAGTACACACTCACACACCACACATTTACACCATTTACATTTACCACACACACACTAAACACACATTACACACACACTACACACATATTACACACACTACACACACACTACACACTCACACACATTACACACACACAATAGACACATATTACACACACACTACACATTCTACACACACACTACACACACAACACACACTACACTACACAAACTACATAAACACTACCACACACACTATGCACACACACACACTACTCACATACACTACACACCCCGCAGTGATCATATACGCCCAGTAGAATAATATAAGCCCCAAACCATTTTAATAAAAGTGATTTGAGGTGTTTTTTATCTGATCTCGGATTGGTTGTATCGGTGTGGTGTTGGCCCCGCCCCTCGCCTCTGATTGGCCGGCGGAGCCGCGCTGCCGCGGGGTTTAAGTCCGGCGCCCGGGCGGCGGCGGCGGCAGCAGCAGGTCGCAGCGCGATGCCTCGCTTCACGGTTCATGTTCGGGACGAGTGGCTGACGGTGTCGTGCCGGGACCCGGGCTGCACCGTGCAGCGCCTCGGCCTGGAGGCGCTGCGGCGCTACGCCAAGAACAAGCCCGACAACGGCGGCATCGGCTCGGCCAAGGACACCCGCTTCGTGGCGCGGAGGTGCCAGGGTCTGGGGCTGCTGGACCCCGACGACGCGGTGGAGGACGTGCTGGAGGAGAACGACTTCGTGGAGCTCGGTAAGCGGCGGTGGGGCGGGCGGGCGGGCGTCTCGGTCCGCGTCTAACCTGCGTCTTTTCTCCAGTGATCGAGGGGGACACCATGTCGCCGGACTTCATCCCGTCCCAGCCCGCCCCGTCACACCTGTATCCTTCCCGAACATGTCCGGTCTCCGCAGGCTGCCGTTTACCAGACGCCCTTATCCAGTAGTTACAGGGACAGTCCCCCCTGGAGACACTCAGGGTTAAGTGTCCTGCTCAGGGACACGATGGTAGTAAGTGGGATTTGAACCTGGGTCTTCTGGTTCATAGGCGAGTGTGTTACCCACCAGGCTACTACCACACTGTCAAAGTCCCTTAACTCCTCCGCAGGAACTCGGCGTACCGGGAGCCCCATGACGTAAGTGTCCATATTGGGGACGTTGTGTGTGTAGTGTGTGTGTAGTGTGACGGGAACGACTCTCTGTCCCACGCAGTACCTTCTTCTGGACGGGAACGGCCTGACGTCGGCGGACCTGGTGAATCTGGGCAAGGGCCTGTACAAAATCAAGGTGCGTCTTCACCCACGTCCGTCCCGCCAGTGTCCACAAGTTCCCGGAGTTTCATTTCATTTTGTCCCTTTCCAGCTGACACCGGAGGCAGAGAACAAAGTCGTCCAGTCCAGGGAACTTCTGGACACGATCGTGAAGGAGAACAAAGGTGCTTTTAAACGAGTTTTAATTTGCCGCGCTGTGGAGGGGACGTCCTCTAATATTCCGTTTCTGTCCTTGTCCTCAGTCGTGTATGGAATTACAACTGGTTTTGGGAAGTTCGCCCGCACGGTCATCCCCGTCAGCAAGCTGAAGTAGGTGGAGACGTTTTAAAAAGCTGTGTAGGACGTGTGGTCTGGACGGCCGGGATTTTTACACATGTTTACATGCGCAGGGACCTGCAGGAGAACCTGGTGAGGTCCCATTCCGCTGGTGAGTTCCGCCGGGGTTCTTTAGAGAAACGGCGCCCACGCGGCGCCCGGAACTGATCTGAGGAGCTTGTGGCCACCAGGTCTGGGAAGCCCCCTGAGTCCCGAGAGGACGCGGATGCTGCTGGCTCTCAGAATCAACGTCCTGGCCAAGGGACACAGCGGCATCTCCCTGGACACACTGCACGCCATGATCCAGGCCTTCAACGGTAAATCCCCGCCGTCCCCGCGCCCGCCGTCCCGGGAGGTTCCGGACGTGACGTCTGCCTCTGTCTCCACAGCGTCCTGCCTGTCCTATGTCCCCGAGAAGGGGACGGTCGGCGCCAGCGGGGACCTCGCCCCGCTCTCTCACCTCGCGCTCGGCCTGATGGGAGAGGGCAAGATGTGGTCGCCCAAAAGTGGCTGGGCCGACGCCAAATACGTACGTTCTTCTACAGTGGACACGTCGGTGTAATGGCCCACGTGACCTTTGACCTCTGCTCCCTCACCCCTAGGTGCTCGAGGCCCATGGACTTAAACCCGTCTCGCTGAGGCCTAAAGAGGTACCGATCTACAGACCACTGAACGCTTTATAATGATGAAACCGTGGTGATGATGTGCTCAACACAATTGCGGAGATAAAGGACCAATCAAATCGGGGCAGCAGGCGAGATTAGATGATCAGAACCAATCAAATTGATGCAGCAGGCGAGATTAGATGATCAGGACCAATCAAATCGGGGCAGCAGGCGAGATTAGATGATCAGGACCAATCAAATCAGGGCAGCAGGCGAGATTAGATGATCAGAACCAATCAAATTGGGGCAGCAGGCGAGATTAGATGATCAGGACCAATCGAATTGGGGCAGCAGGCGAGATTAGATGATCAGGACCAATCGAATTGGGGCAGCAGGCGTGGTTAGATAAGGACCAATCAAATCGGGGCAGCAGGCGAGATTAGATGATCAGAACCAATCAAATTGGGGCAGCAGGCGAGATTAGATGATCAGAACCAATCAAATTGGGGCAGCAGGCGTGGTTAGATAAGGACCAATCAAATCAGGGCAGCAGGCGAATATTAAACAGTTTGGCGTTCCCGCTGCACGTACAGGGTCTGGCCCTCATTAACGGGACCCAGATGATCACGTCCCTGGGCGCCGAGGCTGTGGAGCGAGCCGAGGCCATCGCCCGCCAGGCCGACATCATCGCCGCCCTCACGCTGGAGGTCCTGAAGGGGACCACCAAGGCGTTTGACAGCGGTGAGCAGGAGATCCGGGTCGCGGCGAGACATTTTAGATCGGACAGCTGAGCGGAACGTGTCCATTTCTCTCCCCGCAGACATCCACAAGCTGCGGCCGCACCCGGGACAGATCCAGGTGGCGCTGCGCTTCCGAGCGCTGCTGGACTCGGACCATCACCCGTCCGAGATCGCAGGTCAGTGGGGCGCTTTTTACAGGCGTGTGCACCGTTACGGGGGGTGACGTTTTGTGGCCTGTCCTCACAGAGAGTCACCGGTTCTGTGACCGCGTGCAGGACGCCTACACCATGCGGTGCTGCCCGCAGGTCCACGGCGTGGTCAACGACACCATCGAATTCGCGAAGAACATCATCAACACGGAGATCAACAGCGCGACGGACAACCCCGTATCCTTCGCCACTCGGCTGCGGCCGGGAAGTGACGGGGCCCCGCCCACTTCTTATATTTACGTTTTACGGCATTTACCAGACGGCCTGATCCAGAGCCACTTACAACGTGCTTCCATGTCACCATGGATGAAGTGGTCAGTTCTGGTTCACTAGGACCCCCAACTATGAATACAATCTTTTTATCCCCTCTGTTCTAGTTTCTATACAGAAGTCAGACGAGAAGAAGGTTACAAGTTCATCTAAATCTTCTCTACATTTACAGCATTTATCAGACGCCCTGACTTACAATCAGTAGTTACAGGGACAGTCCCCCCCTTGGAGCAATTTAGGGTTAAGTGTCCTGCTCAGGGACACAATGGTAGTAAGTGGGATTTGAACCTGGGTCTTCTGGTTCACAGGCGAGTGTGTTCCCCACTAGGTTACTACGCACTAGGCTACTTCTCTAATGAGGAAGGTCTTGAGCTGCCGTGTGAAGGTGCTCAGTGACTGAGCTGGAAGACGGAGAAGAGTCTAGATGAGCGTCTTCCTCGTACCTTCAGAGATGGAGGGACCAGGCGAGCAGTACTGGAGGCTCGGAGTATACCAGGTGCAGTGCGAGGTGTAATAAGGGCTGTGAGGTAGGATGGTGCTACTCCATGTTTGGCTTTGTAGGCCAGCATCAGTATTTAGAACCTGATGGTGCAGCTACTGGGAGCCAGTGGAGGAACGTAGCAGAGGGGCGGTGTGGAGAACTTGGGAAGGTTGAAGGTCAGTCTGTATGAGTTGTAGAGGTCGGACGGTTCTTCCTTCTTCCTTAACTCTTCTCCCCAGATGGTGTTTGCGGAGCGCGGCGAGACCATCTCTGGCGGGAACTTTCACGGGGAATATCCGGCCAAGGTGGGCGAGCAGCGATCCGCTCGTTTGGTCTGTTCAGTGGTCGGCCGTTAACCCGTCCTTCCTCGCCAGGCCCTCGACTACCTGTGCATCGGCGTGCACGAGCTGGCGTCCATCAGCGAGCGGCGGACCGAGCGCCTGTGCAACCCGTCCCTCAGCGAGCTGCCCGCCTTCCTGGTGAACGAGGGCGGGCTGAACTCCGGGTTCATGATCGCCCACTGCACCGCCGCCGCCCTCGGTCAGTCGGTCGCTCGCCGCCGGCCGGAGGTAGGACCGCCTTTCGCTCGGGTTCTAAACCACGCCCCTTTTTACACGCAGTTTCGGAGAACAAGGTGCTGTGCCACCCGTCGTCCGTGGACTCCCTGTCCACCAGCGCCGCCACCGAGGACCACGTCTCCATGGGGGGCTGGGCGGCCAGGAAGGCCCTGCGGGTGGTGGAGCACGTGGAGCAAGGTGCTGACTCCGCCCCCAAAACGCCGTATTTACCCACTTTATCTACGCTGTAGGGTGATGAAACCACTTTTACCCGCTGATGACCCCGTCCTCTCGCTTTGAAGATGATCAAAGCTGCAGGGCGGGGCTACGAAACCAACTTTTAGATAAAAATAGTCAGGAAAACGATGAAAGTTGGTTTTATTTATATTACTAAATTACCGCTGTTCAGACTGAGGAAATGTTTATGGAGAAGTTGTGTGCGTCTGCTCAGTTCTCGCCATCGAGCTGCTCGCCGCCTGCCAGGGCATCGAGTTCCTACGCCCCCTTCGTACCACCACGCCATTGGAGAAGGTGTACGACCTTGTGCGCAGCGTAGTCAAGTAAGTCAAACAAAAAGCGTGCAGAAAGCCGATCGAAAGGACGGGTCAATGTTTCCCTCGCCCAGCCTCCCGTTCCGACCAATCACGGCCGTCGGCCCCGCCCCCCCCTTCCCTTATTCAAAATCTGCTTTCTCCCACTTTCAAGGCCCTGGATTAAAGACAGGTTCATGGCTCCCGACATCGAGGCCATCCACCGGCTTCTTCTGGACCAGAAGGCAAGATGGACGTCACGTTGTGATGATCTGGAACGCCAGAGCAAACGTGAAAGTAACGGTTTCCTTTCCGTGTGTCCAGATATGGAACATCGCGAAGCCGTACATCGACAAGTACCGCATGGAGCACATCCCCGAGTCGCGGCCGTCCTCGCCGACGGCCTTCTCGCTCGAGTCCCCCGGGTCGCCGCGGAAACGGGTCCGTCACGAGTGAAGGACCACGAGAACTTTTCATTTACGCCTTACGGAGAGAAGCCACGTGTAATTTTCATTAATCGATGAACACTAATGTTGAAATAAAGCTTTCTTCAAGGTGCTGATTCACATCATTTAATATCGGACACGGCGGCAACACATAATCAGCTGATAAGGCGTCAGGCTGGAGGAGTCCAGTTGGGATTTTTCCCCGATTTTCATCCGTGTTTGTCTTCGTGTCACAGCTGCACATCTCGGCAGAGATTCCGAGATTAATAATTAAACAGCGTTTGCGGAGAGGCCGAACTGAATATGTGAAATTCCGTTCATGTTATTATAATACAGCCAAGAACTGCGATTGGCCATTAAATCAAGTAGTGGCCTAGGGGTAACACACTCGCCTATGAGCCAGAAGACCCGGGTTCAAGTCCCGCTTACTACCATTGTGTCCCTGAGCAAGACACTTAACCCTAAGTTGCTCCAGGGGGGGACTGTCCCTGTAACTACTGATTGTAAGTTGCTCTGGATAAGGGCGGCCCCGTAAACAGAAGAATCCCAATCCACCACGGTGCCACTGAGCAAAGCACCGTCCCCACACACTGCTCCCCAAGGGTGATGGTTAAATACAGAGGACACGTTTCACCGTGTGCACTGTGTGCTGTGTATGACAAGCACTTGACTAACTTTAAAACATGCAGTTATTGAGTATTAAAATGATCATTAGTCAGGAGTCTTTTTCTGTTTGGTAATGAATGCACGTCCCCCAAATTTAGCATCAACCACGCCTACAAATACTGATGAGCTGGGCGTGTCCAGGAGAGATGATGGGTCCGTCCCCACGGTTACGGAACTAGCAGAGTTTCTCCGTGACGTGGACCCTCTGCTCGCCGCTCAGTTGTAATTTGGATTGTAAATATGGTCTCTTGTGGTCGTATTCGTTCGTGTGCGAAAGTGTGAATGCAGCGAGGAACGAAGACGAAGAATGGAAATGAAGCGGAGGAGACGCCCCATAAACACTGGTGAATGCTTTTATTTCTTTCATATATGACTCTCACGAGTCGGCAACTTTCTGGGTTGAATTACATCTTTTTGTTAAGATTGGGCTTTAAAAAAAACAACACAAAACCAAAAAAAAAAAAAAACCCCCGAAGTGGCCAGAGTCCCGGCGGAAAACCCGGCACGTTTATCTGGACCAGACACCGGCGGGAGTGGAAGGTCTACCGACTTATCGGAAGGCATGAAAGCACGACAGAGTTGAATACGCCTCAATCCCGTGGCACGATAACACAAAGGAGGTGCTGCTGCTATGTCATTAGTCCCTACTGTCCCCTGGCCAGACGCTAGTCGCGGTGAAGCAGAAGCGTTCTAATAATCGTCCCCCCGACTCACTACCTCCTTGCACGTGGGCCTAAGCAGGATGGTGTGCTCGAACTGGGCGGTGTAGCAGCCCTTGGTGTCGCACAGCGGCGGGTATGGGTCCACGATGCCCAGGTCGCACAGGTTCTTCAGGGCCATCAGGTACTTGGTCTCGCCCAGGCGGTCGAGCCAGCGGCGGCAGAACGCCAACGTCCCGAAGTTCTCGTTGATCACGTTCAGCAAGTGTTTGGCTCTGGGAAGCCTGGAGGAATAAATAAAATTGAGAGAAAGGTTTTGTAAAATGTTATTTCCGATTAGAAACCGACCGTCTTTTTATAAATGGTCCTGAATATCAAGTCACCAGGAGGGAAAATGCGTCTCGGACACCCAGCCAAAATATGACAAATTATATATAGAAAATAAATAAATATTTAAAAAAAAAAAAAATGATCATGCTAAAAATAAACCCCACTTCCTACCATCGTGTCCCTGAGAATCCAGGGGGACTGTCCCTGTCACTGCTGATTAAGACACTCTGGATAAAGGACGTTCTGTATTCAACCTCGTACAGAAACCGGAGAATTTCACTCCGCTACACCTTTTACTATTTAAAAAGTATTGCGGTTTCAGTTTTTTCTCCTTAATTTGTAGCGTTTTATGATACAAATAATTCAAACGTCCCAAAAACGTCAGCAGGAGGGATCTGGACGGTACGAACGTGCAGGTCCAGTAGATACATCAGCAGATGGATCCGCCGGACAACACCATTCCCAGTGCCGGTGGTTACCTGCTCCTCACCGGCACAGCTGCAGAGGCCGCAGGGAGCTTTTCATTTCAGGAACTGCACCACGTCAGGCCGGGTTGTAGCTGGTTTGGGGGTTTTGGTGAAAACTGTTTAATTGTAGTACAGCGTGGGAACCACCAGGTGGCAGAACAGTAGGACTAAGCGCAGTGTTCGCGTACCAGTCCGGTCTGACCTCAGCTCTCCAGTCACTGCCCACCGCTAGTTCCCTTGTTCTAGAATGTTGAGGGCTACACACACACACACACACACACGCACACACGCACACACGCACACACGCACACACGCACACACGCACACACGCACACACGCACACACACACCTCTTCAAAATCCCATCTCGTGGAAAAGCAACGTGTGCGAGACCCGTCGACCGCTCCAGAGACGAGCGATCGGCCACCTGTGCTCCAGGATCAACTTCTGTCACGCCGTGAGGAACGTCCACAGCTGAGAGAGGTGGCAGTTCCCGGTGCACCTACCCCCTTCCACCAGGTGGCGGCGACAGGACACCAACTTACTTTTGGAATGTGCCTGGTGCCGAGTCGGTTTGCACGTTCAGCACCATGCGGTATTTATATCTACGCGGCTGCACGCTGGAGGGGGGGGGCCAGGGGCCGGGTCCTTTTTTTCAGGGCCCTTTCCAGAAGGGGCAGGAATTGGGTGGTGGTCTACCAGAAAAATGTACCGGATTAAGCAGTGGAGCCTAATTCCAAAGAACCCGTCCACTCACCTGATTGGCACGTGTCCGACTTCAAAATTTTTCATATAATGTGAACATTCCATGTCATCGTGGACCATCCCCTTTCCGGTGCTGCCGAACGTTTCGATGGCGTACACCTCTCCTTCCTGTGCCGGGGAGACGGGCAGAATCGGGAATTAAAACCGGAACCGGGCACCAGTAAAGATGATAAGCAGCTTTTTGTTTTTTTTACTAAACTGGTTTGGTCCCCGACCTCATGGCAGAAGCTGATTAGCGAAATTGTGAACCTCCCCGAGCCGATAACCCGTCCCGCCAGACGGAGACGCACCCGCCCGACGTTTAAACAGGGCTACAGGCAGGAGAAACTTCACCAGTGCAGTAAAAATTCCCCTCCTGATCCTGGGTGATACAGATCATGTCTGGGTGGAGCTCTGCAGTTGTGCTCTTCATTTTTTTTGTGTAGGTTGATTGTTGGGGCATGTGTATATGTAAATATATATTTTTTTATATGTATATGTACACACATTATTGAGGTATCAAATTGGATCATACGGTCTCACTTGACCATTTTTCTTAAGCTAAAAATAAGATTGTCAGTCTGGAAACAGTAATTTCTACAATTTTGGATTATAATAAACTAGACTGCTGAAGAAAAAAAAAATAGTAATAATCATAACTACTACAGCAATATATGCCATTAATAAAATTCCCTGATAATTCCCTGACTTGACCCCATCTAGAAATGCCTTTCCGGAAATCCCCAGACTCAGTCGACTGCGCAGATGTGAATCTGATCCGTTAGACCAGTAGAATTACGGCGCCAACCTCCATCCTGGTGGCTTCCCCTCCTTTGACGATTGGCACCGTCTTCCCGGCGTGTATTCGGTACTGGCCGATGGAGTGGCCGTTCAGATTTCTGATGGGCTTCACTGAGGAACGAAGCAAGACGCGAACTCAGCCGAACTGCCGCACAGAGAAAAGGCAGCGAGGGAGCAGCGGGGGACACACCTTGGTACGTTTTCCCATCCAGCTCCACTTCGTACGACTCCATCACTTCCTGTATGGCTTCGCCAATGTCACACAAGCGAACGTCGATTCCTGCGCACTGCAGCAAGACAGAAGGCAAATAACACAAAAAAACACGGAGAAACAAACCAGGAAACGCAAAGAACAGAAATATTATTCAGGCTTCTATGAATTAAACTTAACAATAAAAAATTAAACTTAAACCCAGACAGCAATAAAATCACAAAAGAAAATTCAAATATAAATTGTACTGGAGACGAAGGAATAAACCCTGCTGAGTATCTGGGTACAAATACGGCGTATTAATAAAAATGTAAATTATAATAATAATAAAACCACGACCGTGTCCGTATAATTGTAAATTAGGCGCCCCGCTTAACGAACGTGGCTCAGACGCGCACGGGACTCACAGAACGAACCAGGTTGTACCTAAAAAACAAAAAATCCCGCACACACAGACGTACGGTGAATGGCGGCGCACGTTTGAAGGCTTGTTAGACACAAAAGATCTACGATGAACGGTTGAGGGTTAAACTTAAAAAAAAAAAAAAAAAAAAGTGCAGTGATTGTCACACGTGATACACAGCAGCACAGCACACGGTGCACACAGTGAAATGTGTCCTCTGCATTTAACCCATCACCCTGAGTGAGCAGTGGGCACCATGACAGGCGCCGGGGAGCAGTGTGTGGGGACGGTGCTTTGCTCAGTGGCACCTCGGCGGATCGGGATTCGAACCGGCAACCTTCTGATTACGGGGCCGCTTCCTTAACCGCTAGGCCCCCACTGCCCCAGAACCATCAGAACAATCAGGTTAGCCGTTAAAAATCTGAAATATTGACTGTAAATTCGGCGTAAGGAAAAAGGTCAACGTCTTCCCCTGGTAAGGTGAGTGGTAGTAGCCTAGCGGGTAACACACTCGTCTATGGACCAGAAGACCCGGGTTCAAATCCCACTTATTACCATTGTGTCCCTGAGCAGGACACTTAACCCCGAGTGTCTCCAGGGGGGACTGTCCCTGTAACTACTGACTGTAAGTCACTCTGGATAAGGGCGTCTGGTAAATGCGGTAAATATAGGCCGGGACTTTAACTAGCACGTTAATTAGCCACAATTGCCGCAATATATTGGCCAATAAAGAAAAGTCCGCGATAACACTGCGATACGTGAGCATCCGAAGCCGCGGCGCTCCGTATCGGCAATCCACCCTGATTCCGGTGTTGGCGGTGAGTAAAGAAAACCGCGGCGCTGCGTATCGGCGTGGCCGCGGTAACTCACCCTGATTCCGGTGTTGGTGGCGTCCTTCACCGCCTCCAGCAGCTTGTCGTATTTGGGGTTGAAGGTGACGGTGAAGGCGCAGTCGATGATCCGGCCTGCGGAGTAGAAAGCAGAGCGGCGGTGAGTCCTTCGGTTCGGGGCGTCGCCGGGCGCGGCCGGGGCGGGCCGGGCGCTCACCGTTGATGTGCGTGCCGAAGTCGATTTTGCACACGTCGTCGTACTGCAGCACGGTGGGGTCGCCGGCGTTGGGCGTGTAGTGCGCGGCGCAGTGGTTGAGGGAGCAGCCGGTGGGGAACGCCAGGCCGGCGTTCAGCCCGTTCTCCTTGATCAGCTTCCTGGAACAGTCCTCCAGTTTCTCGCTGGGGAACAGAGCGCCGGCGTCACTCCGACGCCCCCAAAAAAAAACCCGTCACCGCGGCGCCGGCACTCACCAGATCTCGATCATGCTCATCCCGGGCTTGATCCAGCTCTGGACGTAGCGCCGGACCTGCCGGTGGGCCTCGGCGGCCTGGCGGAAGTCGTTCCACATCTCCTCGTTGGCGGCGTCCAGAACGCGCTTCTTCTCGTCGGCGGCCCGCCACGCCGCGCCGCGCCTGAGGAGGAGGAGCACGCGGGATGAAGACACCGCGAGAGGAACCGCGACGGTCCACCAGGGACCTGGTCTCACCCGTCTTGTGCAGGCGGATATTCACACTCCTGCCCCTTCTGGAAAACTCCGCCGGGATGGAGGTCACAGATGGGAACAGACGGCGGATCCGTCTGGACCTTCGCTGTGAACGAGAACATTATTTCACGTACGGAACCGAACAAAGACGCCGGGAGCGGAGAACCATCACGACTCACGTCCTTTCTTCTTCTTCTTTTTCTTCTTCTTCTTCCCCGCTGCATCACCTTCCTCTGCATCTGTGAGGAGACGTGAAGAACATTCAGACCGACCGCCATCGTACACCGACCGACCCGTACCGGCGAGAACGCCGCGCCCACCTTCCTCCACGTCCTCTTCCTTCTCCGGATCCTCCAGGGCCTGCTGCTCCAGTTGCTTCGTCACGGCGGTCACGGCGTTGGAGCTGCTGCCATCAGGCTCTACACACACACACACACACACACACACACACAGTGAATCCAGGCCACATTATGCAGCAAAAGCATTAAAAGCGCATCCGCTCGACCGGAACTCGACACCTCCGGTAAGGTCACCTGGTCACAGGTACCAGGAGCCCGAGAGCCGGGTACAACTCGTCCTTCACGCCGGAGACACACTCACAACCGGCCTAAATAACGACACACGCACTCACAACCGGCCTAAATAACGACACACGCACTCACAACCGGCCTAAATAACGACACACACACTCACAACCGGCCTAAATAACGACACACACACTCACAACCGGCCTAAATAACGACACACACACACACACACACACACACACACAACCGGCCTAAATAACGACACACACACACACTCACAACCGGTCTAAATAACGACACACACACACTCACAACCGGTCTAAATAACGACACACACACACACACACACACACACACACACACAACCGGCCTAAATAACGACACACGCACTCACAACCGGCCTAAATAACGACACACACACACACACACACACACACACAAACCGGCCTAAATAACGACACACCCACACCACCTCACCAAACCGGGCCCACACACGACCACACACCACACACACAACACAAGCGGCCCTAAATAACGACACACACACACACTCACAACCGGCCTAAATAACGACACACACACACACACACACACACACACACACTCACACCCGGCCTAAATAACGACACACACACACACTCACAACCGGCCTAAATAACGACACACACACACACTCACAACCGGCCTAAATAACGACACACACACACACTCACAACCGGCCTAAATAACGACACACAAACACACACACACTCACAACCGGCCTAAAATAACGACACACACACACACACACACTCACAACCGGCCCTAAATAACGACACACACCACACACACTCACAACCGGCCTCTAAATAACGACACACACACACACTCACAACCGGCCCTAAATAACGACACACACACACACTCACAACCGGCCCTAAATAACGAACACACACACACTCACAACCGGCCTAAATAACGACACACACACACACTCACAACCGGCCTAAATAACGACACACACACTCACAACCGGCCTAAATTTACATGTAAAGTATTTGTCAGACGTCCTGATCCAGAGCGACTTACAACGTGCTTCCATGTTACCATGGATGGTTCACTAGGACCCCCAACTATGAATACAATCTTATTATTCCCTCTGTTGTAGTGTAGATAACGACACGCCTGCGACACACACACGACCTGCCTAAACAACGACACGCCGGCGACACACACACGACGTTTCCATCCTGATGCGGAAATTCGGGCGTGTCCGCCCGTCCGGGAGGATCTTTTTCGGGATCCCGCAGGATCGGACCAAGTCCGGTCCGGTCCGGTCCGCCGCAGCGCCGTGAAAACACGTTTTACAGGCGGCGCGTCCCGGTTCCGAGTCCAGCGCTCACCCGGCCCCGCCGCCCGGCTCTTCTTCTTCCGCCGCCTCCTCCGGGTGGACTCCTCGCAGGCCGCCTCCCCGTTCGGGACGCCCTCATGCTCCACTTTCTCCCGCACCCCAACTTCGTCGTCCGCCATGATGGCTCCGCGCCGCACGAGAGGGACGCGCGGGGGCTGCTGGGAGTAAAGACTCGGCGCCCGTGCGTAGCGTGGAAGTCGCGGTCCCGCCCACCCCGCGGTGCTGACCAATCAGAGTGCGGCGTCACTTCTGACGTCTTCACAGTCGTCAATTAGCAAAACGACAACGTTGTCGACAACGACAAACAGGGCCGAATATTTCACTATTAAACACTATTTATTATTTACTGCTGTTCTCACCTTTTACTGTGGTGGCCTGGCGGGTAAGGAAGCGGATTCGTAATCGGAAGGTTGTGAGTTCGAATACGAGGTCCCCTTGATGAAGGTCCCGTCCCCGCACGCTGTTCCCCGGTCGCCTGTCATGGTGCCCACTGTCACCGGAGGACTGTCATACAGAGGACACGTTTCACCGTGTCACCATGTCTCAAAACAAAACTTTCATACGACATTCCACACGGTCATGCAGTTTATTCTCCTGTGTTCAGACATCATGCTGAATATCTGCGGTCCATGTCCTGTGTTATCGAGTAGCAGACCAGCATGGAACAGAACTGCAGGCAGATATGCTGCCAGTAGGGGATCTATGGAGCCCTCTGGCTCTTGGCATATCATGTTCATTTTCAGAATTTTCACCCCCAAAGAAAAATGGCACCCTCAAAGGTGGCACAGTGTAGTTGTGATGGTCTGGCATCATGCCATCATGGCTGTCAGTGGCTTTATTACTGTACATGGTGACAGTGTTTACTGTGGGAGGGAACTACTGATCCCGTTCATTTTGTCAAGTTATTACTGCCAAAAACTACGTGCTTTCCTACACCACCACCGTTCCACAAAGAAATCCCACTTCAGAAGAATTTAAACCAAAAAAGTAAATTTATTTTTCAGCCTTGCCAATTTACATGCATTTATTAGTATGGTATCATTATACATCTTTCTCTTAGAACATAACCACGATAAACCTTTCATAAACTTTAACCTCTACAACAGCTGACCAAACACACACATCCAACACACCAGTTTTCTAATGTGCAACATGTGTATATTTACTCTGTACATATGTACAATTTCACAAATTGATTTTTTTTATGTATATACTGACAGATTTTTTTTGTACATTGAACTTTTATATTATACAGTCCACATATTGTCTTGTCCACCTTCTGCTGTGACAATGGCTAGGGTGTTAGTAGCCTAGTGGGTAACACACTCGCCAGGAGACTCAGGTTCAAACCCCACTTACTACCATTGTGTCCCTGAGAAGGACACTTAACCCTGAGTGTCCACAGGGGGGGACTGTCCCTGTAACTCTGGACAAGGGCATCCTTTCAGACCCGTGTATTCGGTATCCAGGCAACGACGCCCAACTGACGCCCGGAGGGGGACGGAAGGCGGGACCATGGCGGGACCGGGGCCGTGTTATTTCTTTGACCAGGTAGGGGGGACGTAGGTGGGGACGCGTCGGTAAAGCGATGTCTGGTAACGATGTCTGTGGTGAAGCCCGCAGGTGAGGCGCGTCCGAAGCGGACACGGCGGCGCCGCGGAACCGGGTGGGTCCATTCATGCGTGCGGTATTTATCCGGCTTTTATGTAATCCATCCAAAGCCCCGTAATCAGAAGGTCGCCGGTTCGAACCCCGACCCGCCGAGGTGCCCTTGATCTCGGTCCCGTCCCCACACACTGCTCCCCCGGGCGCCTGTCATGGTGCCCACTGCTCCATGATTAATGGTTAAATACAGAGGACACGTTTCACCGTGTGCTGTGCTGCAGTGTCTCGCGATGACAATCACGTCACTTTTTCCCTTTTTTATTCACCGTTAAATGACAGTGACTCCGCTATTAACCACATTTAAAGCACTTTAACACAACAAAAGAAACTGACCAAAGTGCTGTACATTCAAATAATTAAAAAAAAAGGTACCAGACAAGTGGTCCATATCTGCTCCATCTTAATATGAACCCGAGAACCCAGACAAGGAGCAGGAGTCGTCATGAAAAGGACTCAGACCAACATGGATCCCACTGGCTGTTCTCCTTTTACATTAAAGTTGTGTCTCTGCTCTACTTCTAGAACTTAAGGACCATGTTCCTGTGAGGAGTTGATTCATCCTTACTTCTTCCTGTAGTTTGGTTGAGAGTCAGTAGGAAACATCTGGAGATCTTTTTTTTTTCTCTATAAAGTCTCTTCAGTGGTGGAGTTCTTGTATATGTGATGTGAATATACAAAAAAATGATCCGGTCAGGTCCAAACGGTAAAACCGATAAACAAGCATAAAAACCGAAAAGCCAGTGGGGTCCATGTTGGTCCGAGTCCATTTCATGACGCCGCGTAAACCAGGGTCGACTGCTGCTCTTCATCTGGGTTCATATTAACTTGGAGCTGATATGGACCAGCTGCCTGGTACCTGGGAAGGGGCGGAGTCACTCACATTTAACGCTGAGCATTGTCAGTTTTACAGACGTTACAGGGAAAGTGTTGAATTTAACACCGACTTTGGTGTGGATTATATAAACACCGCGTGGTGTTAATTTTACCGCGTTTCTTCAGTGCTAAGTTGTAACCATATTTTTACTCCAAAATGAACACAGCCAGGTTCCCAGCCTCCCTGAGTTGGGTCCTGAAGATGCAGAGACCATGATGGTACCTCCGGAGAGTCGGACAAGGCCAGTAGAGCAGCGCAGACTTGCTGCTTCTGACACTCTCGCTCAACTGGCTTCGCTTCTTGAGCTTCATTCCGGTCGTGGGGAGGACGTGTTCCCAGCAGGACTTGTGAATATTCTGGATTTCACATGGGCAGAACTGACGGAGAACGTCTCTCACACACAACCACGTGGTGAGGCCTCATCCAGAGGAACTAAGGCACGAGCGTGGAAGGCGTCCCCTGCAACACCAAGCAAAACCTCGAAGAACAAGACCCGAACAGAAAGGGGAACCGGGCCCGTTACCCATCTTCTGAGCTGCTCTGCTCCTCTAGACGTCCTGAAAGAGCCACCTGATGCCAACGGTCAAAAAGGTGAAGATCTGCCGAAACCTCTGACTGAACTCTCGCCCTACCTGACGTAGATTGAACTTGTATTATGCACTAAATCTCGTTTCTTGAGGTCAGTGGTTGATTTGTTACGTGTTACGTTCATTTTTCTCAATCGCCAGCCTCCACAACCATAGGTTTCTCCATGTCTTCCAAAGCGTGTGAAGAGCAAGGTAACGCGCTCCATGTCTGGTCAGACCTGAGTAGAAGGTCAGCCCAGAGGTCATCCCTGAAGTCTGTGCTTGGCCCGTGCAGGTTGGATCATCCAGCCACCGGAATCTCCCATCTGGGATCCAGGCTGGACGAGCACGTGCCAGTGGGCCGTGGAGAGGCTTCATCTCGCCCAGGAACAAATGTGGGAAAATAACCAGGATCTAAACTCTTCACGCTAAGTATCGCCGTTATGATGTCGCCATAAAAATACACCAGTGTAGTTTATACAGGTGACAATTTTTGGTTCTTGGTATGAATATTATTTATTATTGACCATCATCTACTGTCAATACCACAAGTAGCACGGTTTAAAAACCCAAACTATCCAAACCAAACCACAAACCACTGAAATATATGCCAGTTATGCCATCCGGCTCAATCATTTCCTACTTGTGTTAATAAACACAGGAAAGGACCAACTGAAGTGCCCGTTCTTCGCCATTATGGAGACTTGGAGAAGAACATAAGTAGGCGGTCAAGCAGTGGGGTCGGATTGTTGGATCTGCGCGGTGGATTTCCAGAGATCCCAGTGACGATGACGATGATGGACGATCCAACTCTGCAGAAGCTGCACCTCAGAGCCACCGATGGCTCGTCATTGATATAGTATCCTTTCCTCGGGTCCACCTCGAGAGTAGAAATACGCTGACGCTGACGCTGACCTGAACCGGCGCCGGCCAGCTACCCCTCGGGCCGGGTCGCCGTGTGCCAGAGTCGCTCGGGCCTGGACCGCGGAGGCTTTTACACCAACGTGTTCAGCGATGACCCCCGGGCGTCGGTTCTGGCCAGCCTCACGCCGTCTGGCCACGGCAGCGTGACCCGCCCCCACAGGTTAGAGTTGTTGCGTGTCCCCCGGGGCCGGAAAGTGGAAGTTCTGACCCGTGTGACGGCCGCCGTTGGTTTTAAAGCTCCGCAGTCGCTGCTGTGTGGGACCAGAACGGAGGAATGACATGTGACCCGGACGGAACCGTCACCAAGGAGTGGACCTGGTCTTCACATCATGCACCAGCCAAGAAAATGGTTCTACAGGTGAGCTGGGCGCGGTGTTCCCTGCTCCCGTTTCAGATGATTCATGATTTACGTCCCATTCAGTTGAAATTAGATTGCACCGTCTCATTCCTGGACCATCACCAACGTCGGGGTTCAGCTGACTATTAAAGCCCCTTTCCTCATGTAGGCCGCACTGACATGACATTTACATTTACATTTACAGCATTTATCACACGCTCTTATCCAGAGCGACTTACAATCAGTAGTTACAGGGACAGTCCCCCTGGAGCAACTTAGGGTTAAGTGTATTGCTCAGGGACACAATGGTAGTAAGTGGGATTTGAACCTGGGTCTTCTGGTTCATAGGCGAGTGTGTTACCCACTAGGCCACTACCACCCCAGCATGTTGATTATCAGGTGACGGAGGACGTTTCGGTGACGCTGAGGAGCCCCGCCTCTGCCTGTCTGCTGTTCAGGGCTCAGGAGGAGAAGGTCCGACTCCCGCTGCCTCTCCAGAGCACAGCGGCACACGTCAGTCGGGTGGGATCCTCGCCGGGATGGCGGCGCCTGTGTCTAGTCTAGAGTAGATACTGATCACATGTCTCCATCTGCAGACCCTGAGTGGACAACAGAAGTCAGATGACAAGAACCTTGTAAGAATTTATTTTGTGGAAGCTTTAGGGTGCATATTAAACGGTGTCACATGACCTGTCACATGATACTTGCATTGTCAGGGTGAATGTCCAGAGGACACGTCTCAGGTTCACAGAAGGGGTCGTCCGTGGCTGGAGCTGGCAAGGCTGCAGAAGAGAGCCAGGGACATTGTGGAACACTGGCGGGGACACTACCTTGTTGCCACTGGTGACAAACCCTTTCAAAATTCACGTTGCTTCTGTTTAATTTTGACTATTGACATCAATATGGAGATTTTTCTCGGCCAGGAGTCTGCAAGCCAGATGGCCACTGGATGGAAAAACGCCCAACACAGTTGAAGGTGAAGCCAGATGTCCAGTCAGCTGCAGTGTCGATCCTGAATCCTGCAGACACAAGCCCGGGTCACCTTGAGGACATCAAGGACGCCCCAAACATCATGACTGGAGACCTACCTGCTCCCATCAGCCATGTGCAGAAGTTGTCTCCTAAAAGGCCTCGGTAAAGACGGAGGGAAAGTAGCCAGATTTCTAAGCTCCTCCCCTTCTATTTTCCCAGTTCTGTACTGTTAGAATCCAGCGATAAAGAGCAGACAGGTAATAAAATGTACCAGTGTGTCATGTTCACTGATATCAAGCATTAAATCTAGAGGAGAAACGGGCTTCAGATTGCAGCTACCTGTATGTTGGTGTGGAATTATTTCCTACACTCCGAAGATGAACTTTTTACAAAGAAAGTTTTAAAAGGAGAGGAGCCTGTATGTGGGCGGGGACACGCGCTTTAATTCCATTCAACGTGACCACGCCCACTACCAACACCAACATGCAGGTTATCAGGCGCTTGTAGTTCCAGTGAACGTGACCACGCCCACTACCAACACCAACATGCAGGTTATCAGCGCTTTAATTCCAGTGAACGTGACCACGCCCACTACCAACACCAACATGCAGGTTATCAGACGCTTTAATTCCTTGTTAACGTGACCACGCCCACTACCAACACCAACATGCAGGTTATCAGGCGCTTTAGTTCCAGTGAACGTGACCACGCCCACTACCAACACCAACATGCAGGTTATCAGGCGCTTTAGTTCCAGTGAACGTGACCACGCCCACTACCGACACCAACATGCAGGTTATCAGGCGCTTTAATTCCTAGTGAACGTGACCACGCCCACTACCAACACCAACATGCAGGTTATCAGGCGCTTTAATTCCTAGTGAACATGACCACCCCCACTACCAACACCAACATGCAGGTTATCAGGCGCTTTAATTATAGTGAATGTGACCACGCCCACTACCAACACCAACATGCAGGTTATCAGGCGCTTTAATTCCAGTGAACGTGACCACGCCCACTACCAACACCAACATGCAGGTTATCAGACGCTTTAATTCCTTGTTAACGTGACCACGCCCCACTACCAACACCAACATGCAGGTTATCAGGCGCTTTAGTTCCAGTGAACGTGACCACGCCCACTACCAACACAACACGCAGGTTATCAGGCGCTTTAATTCCTAGTGAACATGACCACCCCCACTACCAACACAACATGCAGGTTATCAGGCGCTTTAATTCCTAGTGAACATGACCACCCCCACTACCAACACCAACATGCAGGTTATCAGGCGCTTTTAGTTCCAGTGAATGTGGACCACGCCCACTACCAACACCAACATGCAGGTCATCAGGCGCTTTAATTTCCATTCAACGTGACCACGCCCACTACCAAACACCAACATGCAGGTTATCAGGCGCTTTAATTCCATTCAACGTGACCACGCCCACTACCAACACCAACATGCAGGTATCAGGTGCTTTAATTCCAGCGAACGTGACCACGCCCACTACCAACACCAACATGCAGGTTATCAGGCGCTTTAATTCCTAGTGAACGTGACCACGCCCACTACCAACACCACACATGCAGGTATCAGGCGCTTTAATTCCTAGTGAACGTGACCACGCCCACTACCAACACCAACATGCAGGTTATCAGGCGCTTTAATTCCAGTGAATGTGAATAATTGTATAGAGAATATATTACAGAATATATTATGAAAAACAGAATTATTTTCATTGAAATCCATTTCATATTGTGTGTTGTCAGTGTTGTTACCCCAGATGGTTTGTGAAGGAGGATCTACAGCACGTTACGGAGGCGGGGGCTCTGAGGGTCCACAGTAACATCAGATTGGAGTAAATACTGCATTCCTTAGAAAAACATATCTTCTAGCATGACGTGATGTAACGCTGTTTTCAGCAGCTTTCATTTCCCCACTCACCTATAACCAGACAAGCACAGAGTCCCAGGTTCAAACCCCACTTACTACCATTGTTGTCCCTGAACAAGACATTTAACCCTGAATGTCCCTGCATCTGATAGTAAGGCGCTCTTGAATAAGGAGTCGTCTGGTAAATGGCAGAAATTGTCCTCTCAACTCTTCCTTTATACATCATAATTGTCATTTGGCTTATTATGGTATTCAGAGTACTGCTCTGTGCTTTCGTTCGATTAGAAAAGCCAAATGTTCGTTTCTACTTTTCAGGTTGGTGGAAACTCCTGTTCATCCAGCCGTGCAGAAAGCGGCCGTTCCTGCTGGTCCTTCATCGTCCGGCCCCTGCCCTGTCCTACTCCGTGCCTCCCTGCTGGGAGAAAGGAGTCACCATTCATGCCGCTGCAGCTCCAGGCACGTTCCCCTCCTCACCGACGTGGAGTTTGACTCCTTCATTGAGGGCCAGGGGCCTCAGAGTGACCAGATCTTGGTGGTTTGCGTCACCTCGGCGCCACACCGACGCTCACCATCTCCCGCCTCCATGGGCAGCGCGGTGGATCAAATGCACAGGAAGATGAACCGGAACAGGAGCATGCCGTGTTCACAGGTACGCTCACCCGTTATTCACTTCCTGCCGGCAAGTCCAGGTCCCACCCTTTACCGCCGCGTAACAGGGTCCTTTCCACCAGTGTCACCTGGATTCGTTCCGTCTTCTCCGGTACGAGGTTCCCAGACCGGATGAGCGGAATGCCGTGCGCCCCGGCGTGCTTCTGCAGCGGAGGCACCATGTGACCCCTGGAATGTTCCTGGTCAGTATCCTGTAGAGGGCAGCGTTGGGCCATCAGCCTCCACCCTGATCTTCAGTCATAATCAACCATTTCCTGGACCACAAATGTAGACGTCCCCATATGCAGATAAACCTGTCTGCATGTGTTTCAGAGAAGCCATGTTATCTCCACGCTGCTGGAGAAACACCAGTAGGCAGCATTCTTCAGAACAAGTTTGTTAGTTTGAAATGGGAAACCGGGATGATGTGATACCAGATGGAATTAGGATGATATGGTTCTGTCTGTGTGATTGACAGATGTACCTCAGAGGGAAACTGCTCTTCGCCAACTCCATCTTTAACGGCTTCAGCCGCAGCTTTAAGGATCTTCAGAAGCAGGTGGTGAAAACCAGAGAGGACTTCCACCGCGGCAAATTCCTACCTCCCGGTTTTAAGTTCAGGTACTCGTCCTGCACTCGTCATCATCAGACGGTCTCAACTGCAACCCCTGGACCGCGCTCAGAGGACGGACGTTTGTTTTTCAGTTCTCGGACCGGAAGCGCGGCCGATGAAGACAGACAGTCACACGCAGGACGGGGACAGCGGAACGCAGGACAAGAAGAGTCCTAATGCACGTTATAAGATTGACCGGACGCTGCACGCCAGGTGTCAGGAAATAAAGTCATATTTCTGGTCTGACAACATGCACACCGTGTGTTGCGTCAGTATCTGTGCATCGACAAAAATGTCTGAAATGTTTACTGTTTACTGTTATTCACATATACAGGGGAACGTTACAGGGGAATTAGCTCAAATTAGCTCGCTTAGCATGCGAGAGGTAGCGGGATCGATGCCCGCATTCTCCACGGTTCCTTTTGGGGCAGTGGTGGCCTAGCGGTTAAGGAAGCGGCCCCGTACTGCTCCCCGGGCGCCTGTCATGGCTGCCCACTGTTCACTCAGGGTGATGGGTTAAATGCAGAGGACAAATTTCACTGTGTGCACCGTGTGCTCTACTGCTGTGTATCACATGTGACAATCACTTCACTTTATTTTTTATATAAAACACACAGGAATACAAACGTGACAAGCGTGACTCACCAGTGTCTGCATAACGAAAAAAAAAAACCGGTACAATTCCCTGTCCTCTGGCCTGAATTCCCGCGCAACGTGTCTTCTTTCGACACACGACCTCTGGAAGTGAAAGTAAATTGATTGTCATTGACTTTTAGTGACATCTACGTGTGGCTGTCGTGACCATAAACACATGAAAGCGACTCTGCAGTTACAAGTCGTGAAGCATGACGGCTCCGCCTGCATTAGATCCGTCCGTTATGCTGGGCCTGACAAGTCAAACAGCCCCATGAGATGTTCTGCAACCCCCAGAAGTGTCCGGATACAGGACGCCACACCTGCTGGACTCAAACTCCGCCCACTTCCGGTTTCCATGATCCAGCATTTAGACTCATCTTAACATCACATATACACCATGGAGACGTTGCTTGTGGATCCTCGGTAGTAGTAGGGTGGTAAGTAGCCTAGTGCAGTGGTTCCCGACCTTTTCACCCTGAAGCCCCCCCTGCCCGTGTCCAGGACGAGCCAGGACCCCCAACCCCAGATTTCAAATCAATGGCGATGGCGAGTTCACCGGTGCCTTCACACAGGCCCAGCACGTCCAGCTTCATCATGCACCTCAAACATCATTATGCCTCGAACATCACGTTACGTGTTTCGTTACTTACAGTGGATAGATAATAAAATTTGGTATTGGTATAACTGTATTTTTGTATTATTTTGCTAGCAAATGATTAGTGAATAGTTGCTGAATGCTGCCAGTTTGAATGAGAGTTGATAGGCTTCCTCAGCAGTTGAGCCATTTGAGGATTTTATAACTTTCTATAAAACTTTATAGGTCATCCTGACGGATTTTGTCAAAAATAATAATAATAATAATAATGGTAAAAGATCAGGATCAGGGCGTCTGGTAAACGCCAGGAATAAAATGTAAAATCCTACTACAACACAGCAGCTAAAGTGTTGGGCAACCTGGAGCTTTTTTATTCTCCATTCGGATTAGGAGCGCAACGTTCCTCCTTCTGCAGGGCAGGACGTGCTTACAGGGCCGGCTTGTGGGGAGTAAAACGCCCACAGCGGCTCCGATTTCCGTCTCCGGGACTCTGGAGCGGCGCAGAGCCGAACATGAGCGCCGAGCCGCCGCGGCCGTGACCACGATGTCTTCAGGTCAGATCTGCGCCGAACTTTTAACTTTAATTTACCACCCAGTCGCCGTCAAGTCCGGATTCTTTCATAGCGTGACGAAAGTGCCGATGCCAAAACTCGGTCCGCTTACACGGTCTCTATTAATTAAAAATACACGTTTCTGGTTAATATTAGACCGGGTAAATATCGAGTCCAGAAAGCGTCCAGGCGTGTGGCTCCTCCTGGATTTATTTATTCAGTTTGCGTGTGTGTGATTATAAAGACGAAAGAGCAGCGAAGTCCTCGTCGACATCATGTGATAAGAACCTGTTCGGCAGCAGCGGCGGACACCTGCTCTGTGGAATGTGGAACTGTCACACTGTCGCCCTGTCACCGTCACACTGTCGCCGGGGTGTTAACGGGTCACCCCGACTCCGCTTCACACCCACCGTCATGTAGAAATATCAGCAGGTGGAGGAGCGTCCTGCGTCTTCATCTTAAACGTCACACGTCACACGATCAATCACATTTTAGGACGAGAGAAACGAGAATCCAGGATTTAGTTTCAACCATGTCATTTTTTAAAACCTCTTTTTCTATTATAGGTGGATTTATTATTATTTTTCTGTCATGCTTCTTGACCTTTGATGAAATGTTACCGTTGCTACAGGGGCACAGAAACCACCGTTGGCACCGAAGCCAAAAGTCCTTCCCGGAGACAACAGGACGATCCGGCCACCAATTCCCCCTAGCCCTGGTGTTGCATCTCCACCTGCAAACAGGAGATCCAAGCCTGCAGTCGCGCCGAAGCCACGCCTCGCTAGGGACCCTGGCGCAGCCAGCCAATCCACCGTGGCCACCGTGGGCCAGATGAACCTGCGGAACGGTCAGGAGAAGCCTGGGTGGGATTACATCATTCCGATCTGCCTCTGCAGCCATGAGGACTGTCCGCAGTGTCGGCCCCAGCACACAGAGTCCGTTTCAGAGCCGCAGGAGAAGCAGCTCCACACCACAAAATATAAACAGAAGAGACCCGCAAATCGCTCCAAGCGTACGCTTGACCAGGATTCTGGCAAAGCCACGGTAAATTACTGCAGTGGAGAAGACCATGATCTACAAGTACGGAGTTATAAGGACATGAACGTTGCCAACTTCGCGTCACCTCCAGTCCAGCAGTCCACACATCCAGTCAGTCGCAAAAAACGTCCTCCTGCTCCTGTGCCAAGGAAGCCCAGCAAGATGCCGGTTCAGCTGGACAGGACCTGGATGGGCCCGGTGGAGGGTCCTGAGAGCACTTTCATACGCCAGCAAACGGATTTACTTTCAGTTGATGGACGTGAGGAGGAGACGAGGACGTCACCAGAAGCTCCTCCCCAGAAGCCACAGAGGCGGAGCTTACTAGCGGCACCACCGCAGAGTAGTGAGGTGGTGGACCAGCACATGTCTGGGGACCGAAAGTCAAGTTTGAAAAAAAGTCCAGAGGTGGACGGAAAGGTGTCTGCCCAGAATTCGGTGTCCAGAGCAAAGACCTTCACCTCCGTGGACCTGATCAAACAGACCTCGTTCCAGAACAGAAGAATTCCAGGCAGGAAGCAGTCCGAGCGCACGGTGGAAGAGTCTGTGGATGGAGACCTGGGTGCCCTGTCTGGACACGGCCCGACCTTCTTCTCGGTGGGTGTGGAGCAGAGCGTGGACGGAGACGGTGCCGAGGGGACCTATGAAAACGTTGCGCTGTACGAAGACGTCCCGGAGTACATGAACATTCACATCCCGGCTCCATATTCAGCCCAGACGGGTCACCAGCAGACCTCCTCCTGGCAGTCGCTGTACGAACCGTATGAACTGTACGAGCCGCAGGAGCTCGTCCACGTCCCCCGGACAGATGGACAGCAGCATGGCCCCTGGAGAAGGTAATAACCGTCGTTCTTACATTTACATTTCCAGCATTTACCAGACGTCCTTATCCAGAGCGAATTACAGTCAGTAGATACAGGGACAGTCCCCCCCTGGAGACACTCAGGGTTAAGTGTCCTGTTCAGGGACACTTTGTTAGTAAGTGGGGTTAGAACCTGGGTCTTCTGGTTACCCGCTAGGCTACTACCACCCTGTTCTTATTGTTCTGTGCGTTGCGTTCAGGTTCTTTCACCTACATTCCCTGGATTCAGACAGAAATGTGTTTTATGATCTGATAATATTTGTCCAGTTCTGGTGAAGAAACTCCTGGACTGCTGAGAGTCTGAGAGCACGTCTCCACACGTGTGGACGTCCAGAGAACTCCTCCACGTGGCAGTAAATAAATAAAACGGTGTATTTGTACCATCTGTAATTCAGGGATGGTGGCAGAGAAGAGGACGCCGGCGAGGACATCAGCTTCAGCTCGGACGAGGACGAGGACCGGAGCTCCTCCTCAAGCCGAGGGGAGTACGAGCTCCCCGACAACGTCCAGGTGTGTCCCCGTCCCCCAGGTGGCAGGAGGGGCCGGACGAGACGGGACCTGCTCACGCTCTTTGTGTTTCCAGCCTGCTGGAGGGGCCAAGAAGAGCAAGAGCGTCCACATCGCTGGAGAAATAATGAGCTCGGAACGAGTGTAAGATCACGGCAGGACGGGGAACCTGTGTGAGATGTTCCCTCACGTGCGTTTCATTTCTCCCCCGCAGGTTTGTGGACGTGCTGAAGCTTCTCAACGTTGTGAGTGTCATGTACTTCCTCATCGTGAGATGTAGCGTCCATGTGTGTTCAGTTCCCCAGTGGGGGTTTAGTTCTTCATCCTCTTCGCGTGTGACGCTTGTCTTCCACTACAATCCCGCGTCACATGAGGAAAAAATGTTGTTTGCTCATGTGAACCAAGTTATTAGAATTCCACGTGTGGTGTAGGACTTCCGGGACGCGGTGAAAAAAGCCTCGGAGAAAGCAGGGAAGGCCGTGATCGAGGAGCAGACCCTGAGCCAGATCCTGTATTACCTGCCCCAGCTGTACGAGCTGAACCTTGACCTCCTGAAGGAGCTGGAGCGCCGCGTGGCTCACTGGTAGCGCCTTGCAAATCCTCGCCGCTCCGCCCGCGGGGCCCGCCGGCCGCTTTACAGCCGTCTTTGTCCCTCTTCGCTGGACAGGGACCAGCACCGCCGGCTGGCCGACATCTTCGTGAAGAAAGGGCCGTATCTGAAGATGTACTCCACGTACATCCGCGAGTTCGACAGGAATGTGGCCCTGCTGGACGAGCAGTGCCGGAAGAATCCGGCGTTCGCGGCGGCTGTGAAGGAATTTGAGGTGATTTCTCTACTAACGTCCATACGCGGTGAAACGTGTCCTCTGTATTGAAGCGGTGGGCAGCCATGACACCCGTGACCCCAGGGTGACCCCTAACGGGCGAACTGGTACGGTATGGACGCGGCGAGTAACAATCCGCCCGCTCTTCTCGCCCCGCAGAACAGTCCCCGCTGCGCCAGTCTGGCCGTCAAGCATTACCTCCTGAAACCCGTCCAGAGGATCCCGCAGTACCAGCTGCTGCTCACAGGTTCGAATGCCAAGATCCCAACGACCAGTTGCTGTGATTGCTCTGCCGTCCACTGGCGAATACTTCTGTGTGATTGTAGATTACCTGAAGAACCTTACCGAAGACTCCTCCGATTACAGAGACACTGAAGGTATCCTGTCCTGCTCGTCCCTCTTCATGTCCATTATAATAAACCTCATGTTCTTATGTTCTTCTGCTTGCTCGCGCAGCGGCTTTGGGAATCGTGAAGGAAGTGGCCCATCATGCCAACGACATCATGAAACAGGGGGTGAGAGTTTAGCCCCAACATATTAGATAAACCTGCTCTCTGCCCTGGTGCTGAACACCTGCCGCGTCCACAGGACATTTTAAAGAAGCTGATGCAGGTCCAGTGCCGCTTGAACGGCCACCACGAGATCGTCCAGCCTGGCAGGGTGAGCGTTTCCGCCGTTTCTCAACGTCCACGAGATGCGGACGTCATTGCATCCAACGTTCAGGAAACTATGTTCAGTAAAACAAAAAAAAATCTATTTGTGGCAAAAAAGAGGAACTGTCGTCACGTCAAATTTGCTCTTTCAGGGTTTACATAATGCTGAGTATTAATATCAGCTGCAAAATAACCACGTTTGGTCATTTTGGTACCGACTTGGAGGTCAGCGCTGAGTAGTCCTTCTTCTGTAAGACACGCTCAGTGTTAATATAAAAACAGCCAGACACACAGATAATAAGAGGAATATTTCCAGCCTGCTAGTAGCCTGGTGGGTAACACACTCGCCTATGAACCAGAAGACCCAGGTTCAAATCCCACTTACTACCATCATGTCCCTGAACAAGACACTTAACCCTGAATGTCTCCAGGGGGGGACTGTCCCTGTAACTACTGAGTGGTAGTAGCCTAGTGGGTAACACACTCGCCTATGAACCAGAAGACCCAGGTTCAAATCCCACTTACTACCATCGTGTCCCTGAACAGGACACTTAACCCTGAATGTCTCCAGGGGGGGACTGTCCCTGTAACTACTGACTGTAAGTCGCTCTGGTAAATACTGTAAATGTAAATGTTTGTTTTCGGTGCCGGAACAGGTCTTCCTGAAGGAGGGGACGCTGATGAAACTTTCCCGGAAAGTGATGCAGCCGCGCATGTTTTTCCTGGTGAGTAACGTTCTGCCGCGGACGTCGGGTGGACAATATCGTTCCGAACGTTCCACGTTTTTTTTTTCTTTCCTTCCAGTTCAATGACACGCTGCTGTACACCACGCCAGTCCAGTCCGGTCAGTTTAAACTCAACAACATGCTCTCGCTCGCAGGCATGAAGGTAGAAGAGACACCAAATGCAAAAGTACAGATTAATTTCATAATGCACCCTGCTGATTATCGTGCTTCTCTCATTGGTTTCATCTGCAGGTCACCAGACCCCCGCAAGAAGGTTATCAGAATGAGCTTCATATCGAGAGTGTCGAGCGCTCCTTCATTCTTTCTGCAAGGTACAAACGCAAAATATTATTTGTGCATATTAGCTGTATTAGATGCCTCTTCATCCCAATCCGCTCCCAGCTCTGCAGCTGAACGGGATGAATGGCTGGAGGCCATCTCAGCAGCCATCAGTGAGCACACCAAGAGGAAGATCTCCTTTATTCCCAGCAAAACTCAGGAGGAGGTAGTTCATATCGCACCATCGTAACGATCTTCTGCTGTCGAACGGGTAAAAAACCCGCGCTTTCTTTACGGTGGAAAGGGTGAGAATGCAGACGCCGACGAGCTGCTGGGATCTAAAGCCCCGATCTGGATTCCAGATGTGCGAGCCACCATGTGCATGATTTGCACCTGCGAGTTTACGCTCACCTGGAGGCGCCATCACTGTCGCGCCTGTGGGAAGGTGAGGGGGTGACTCCCGGATTACATCCCGGATTACATCGGGGGTTTTGGGTGGGCTTGGATGTGAAACGCTCCTGCATTATACGAATACGGAGCTTGTACATTATCAGTATGGTGTAATATAATATAACTACACACACGTTTTTTCAGGTCGTGTGTCAAACGTGTTCGTCCAACAAGCACCAGATGGAATATCTGAAGAATCGTGCCGTTCGTGTGTGTGTCCAGTGTTTTCTTATCCTACAACAGAGGGGTGCAAAACGGGGCCAGTGTGCAGGTATTTCAGTAAATTATGGGACTTGTGTGCAAAGATTTATAAGGAATTGTATTCGGTCATAAATGGTGTATGCATCACAATATCAGGGTTTCATGTTGTTCGCCGATTAAAACTCCAGTGGATGTAAAATACATCAATGACGCTGTATTTTCACCTCATATAATATTTTATAATCCATTTTCTGATGGTGATGCAGCATAGTGTCTAAAAACTGGTTTCTCATTCACTCAGATTTTTAAGTGTTCCTTTCAAGAATATTTATATATATTTCTTTTGGAGATTGACAAAAAACATGAATAAACCAGACAAATTAGTATCTTAATTTGTGAAAAATACAGGGTGTTATGAGGCATTTTTATTATTTGAAATAAAGCAAATAAAAGACAATTTCCGCATGTAAATCCATTTGACGTCAGTGAACAGCTTCGTGTGTTTGACTTTTATTCCAGTTTCTCCTGCAGTCTAATGGAAATGTGTTTTGTCCATGTTGAAGTTGACCATGCATGCGGTGCATCTTCTCCAGTTGGAAAATCCCCTTCCAACCACGCGTTCTCCATCCGCAAGCAGAAGAGGATCCCTGCTGCCCTAAAGGAGGTTGGTGACCACGTCCTTCACCGGTACCTTCACCCCTCTGTTGCCACGTATGAAGGAATTTAATGGTGCTGCCGTCGGATTTGAAGGTATCAGCAAATACAGACAATTCCTCGATGAGTGGTTACCTAGAAAGGTCAAAGGCCTACAAGAAGCAGTGGAAGAGATTCTGGTTTGTCATCAAGGACAAGGTTCTGTACAGCTATGCAGCCAGCGAGGTGAGATGTGAGCTGTTCTTTAATTAAGATGAATTTCTGATGATTAAAACAACGCTGTAGTCCAGTAAAAGTCCTGAACCAGCCGGTTCAGTAGATGATGTGAACTGGCTGTTCTGGATTTTTGGAGGAATATTAGTGTAACGTTGCCTTTCAGAATGTTGCTGCTCTGGAGAGTCTCCCGCTTTTAGGATATTCTCTTACTGAAGACAAGCCAGGGACACTTCAGTTCAAGCTCTACCATAAAAACACACTCTACTACGTCTTCAAGGCTGCCGACGCTTATATTTACAGACGGTAAGTGCTGCAAAAACGGCAACTCTAATGGCGGCTTTCAGTGCTTTCTACCTCCTGAACGCTGTCTCTTCCTTAACAGGTGGATCGGCGCTTTCCAGGAGGCAATGGTTCTTTAACCGCCTTTATTTTCACCTCATCTGATAATCTTAAGGATGATGATGATGATCGATTTAGAGCCTTTCACAATTTTATTTTTTTTTTATAATTTTACAATTAAACCTATTAACCCTAGATCCAATTAACAGAACTCTGTTCAGTTATAGCTAGTTAGTTCTCAATATACACATCGTTCAAAATGTGGACTGAAATTCAGTTTAGTCTGGATACAGATACGATGCCTTCACAGTATGAATATACATTAAATGAGGACATGACCATGAAGACAGTCCAACAGGAGGACAGCGTGACTAAATGTAGCCTACCTCTTTCTTACTTTTACCATGTGCACTTATAAACTATTTAATTTTGAGTAAATGCTTATGACTTTGTATTTTTCAGTGGTATAATTTAAACACTAAAATCTCTTGTAAATAAATGGATAAACTGTTCATTTCAAGTTCTATCGACTTGCATTCAAAATCCGTGACTTAAATAAACAATGCTGGAATTAAAAAAAACGTTTCAATTTCGTATGCACTGAAAATGTCTTTTTTTTTCAAACGTGTGGCTTGAGGTTCGAGCAGGGGGCGTGGTCTGTGGAGTTAATAGGGCATTTGTTTGCTGGCAGTTTTAGAATGTCTGCAGCATGCGCCACATGTTGCATGAGTTGCAAGAATTAATTAATTGTGATGATCGACTGCTGCACGGAACCTCAGTGGCACCTTGGAAGATTGGGGTTCGAACCGGCAACTTTCTGATTACGGGCCGCTTCCTTAACCGCTAGGCCACAATTATTGTAAAAACGTTCAAAATTCAGTCATGATGGCTGAATGGTTACGGTGGTGGAAATCCGCTCGGTTTTACCATGCCGGCCCGAATCCTGCTCACAGAATAAAAGCTCCCAAGGCGCTTGTCATGGTGCCCACAGCTCACTAACTTTAAACAAATAATATCATAAACATCTCATTTTAACTTTGATTGTGTCCTCACCTTTAAGTTTTCTGTATTTCATTTTCTAATAAAGTTACTGTGATGCTAATATAATTCCATAAATGGTATTATCACCAATATATTGTGATATTATACCAGTTCTTTGATTTCAGGGGGCGAATTAGACATTTTACGGTTTATAAATTCGTAACAAGTTCCGAATGTATTACAAGAGTTACGGTAGAGGTGTTCTCGCCCAGAGTATCGCGAGATTTGCCTTTACAGCGTAATATTGTATCAGTTCAATGATTACAGTAGGAGGGCGCTGTGGACTGTTTTCACACTAAGTCTATTATAAGTTTTACGGTAGGAGGTTTTCTTGCCTGCTGTGTCTCGCCCACGTGTGATTTTTGAAACGTATATAACTTTAATATACTTAACATTATTGAAATCCCATTTGCTCCTCTCAGTCAGGAGACCCGGGTCGAGATTGACTTCGCGATGGATGAGATTTGTTTATAAAACTGATCAACGATTGAAATGTTATTGAAGCTGTGATAGCCGCGTGGTTTAATCCGGAGCATTTTCACAGCGAACCACCGCGAACCACCATTATATAATAATAATAATAATCCATCTCGGTTCTGTGGTTTCAGTAGTGGATCGTTTAGGTTTGCGGCAGTAACAGTGGAAGTCGTGCTGAGTTGGTCATCCTCGCCCCCTTATATCGTGAGTGTGTTGTTTGTAGACCTTGTTTATCAGTGGATGCCCCTGGGGAACTTTTTACAGGTGCTCCATGCGTATCTATCTCTCCACAATACAGGCGCATACATGACAGGACTCCCTCTGCTGGTCTTCACTGGTACTGCATCGCATATTAACACGGTGACATTTGAGTGTAATAAAGTGCACGTTTGTGTAGTTCTTTAGGGCGTTCGTTGTTCTTTTATTGTAGGAGTCATATGTACATTATTCAGGACTGGTCTGATTGATCAATAAACGCCACAGTCCCTGTAGGTATTGCAGGAAAATATTGCACCATATCTAACCTAGAGCTAAACACACTGTGGAAATGAGAGGAACCTTGTCTCATCACCTCTTCCTCTCTCCATAACCGGCAGCAACAACTGGGCAACGTCTCCATCTTCAAATCGGTCCAGCAAAGGATGTATGGTGTGAGCAAGACTGAAGGCCACAGTCCGGTGCTACTTCATCATGGTCTAGTTTGGAGCAGGCACCATCAGGACAGGAACAGCCTGCAACTGAGTTATTGATGCCTCCCTGCCTTGTATACAGGAAACGAGCAGGAAAAACTCTGACCCCTCACTCCATGGACACAATTTGTCCATATAAAAACGGTATACGGCAGACCAACATCGGCCTCATAAACCCTGTACACCACGGTCCATATCTAACACTACTTGGTCTACACTCCATACTTTGATGTATGTCGTGCTGTCTGGTTCATTATTCTATATGTTGCTCTCTACTGTGTATTGTACTGTGTTGCTTGAGGGACACCGACAGCCGGACCCAAATTTACCTGTCCAATAAACCCAACAGACCCCACTTACTACCATCGTGTCCCTGAGCAGGACACTTAACCCTGAGTGTCTCCAGGGTAGGACTGTCCCTGTAACTACTGACTGTAAATCTGGATAAGGACGTCTGGTAAATGCTGTAAAAGGTACTTCATTTTCATTAAGCTAAACATAACTATGGATGCCTCCTTCTGTAACCATGTGACATGGCGCATTTAATGGCAGGACCGTGAAAGCTCTGGAAACCGAATGATAATTGCTGGTGTCTTCTCCTTGTAAGTCGCTTTGGAAAAAAAAAGAGTCTGCCAAGTAAAGTAAAGTAAAGTAAAGTACAGCTGTGGTTCCTCCTCTACACCAGAGTTTACGGTAAAGCCCGGGCTCCGGAGCGACCTCTAGTGGCGCAGTGTGTATACAGGTGAATTCCAGCAGACAGGTGAGGTGAGCGGCTGCGTTTCTCTCGTCTCGTCTCGGGCGCTTTTATTCTGCGCTTCATGATGGTCTTGTGGGAGTAAATGGGTTTGTGGACGTGTGAGGTTGAGTCTGCAGGTGACGTTTGTTGTGACGATCCTCTGCTTCTGGGAGAAGGTGGAATGGAGAAAACATGAGCAGGTCATGGATTTTGTAGGTGAAGGTGACTGAGCTGATTATTATTTGAGCGTCTTATTGGAGTCATGTGGTGTACAGAACCTGCGAGCTTTTGTTGACTGCTGTTGCTTGGTTGCTTGGTTGATGATTAGATAGATCTTCTGCTGATCTGCTTCAGAACGAGATCTTCTTCTCCACAGGCAGGAGGCATCAGATCAGTAAATAGAAAGAACCCTGGGATATACTGTAATCATATAAAGCTTATCTGAAGTTGCCATTTGGTTGTCAGGTCTTACTTATCTTCAGACACACACAGCTTGGGTAAAGGTTAACCTACTTTATTTGACCTTGGGTTTCACAATATCTGGCGCAGGTTTGGGACGCATGTGTGTTTATCCCACGGAGAACGTGGTGCAGATTGGAGTTAAAAATGGAAATGTGTGTGTTTTCATGTGGTGGTCACTCCCCATGACCACCTGTACCACGATCCCCGACAGCCCGTATAGTTCTGCATTTACTCTGCGACCACCCGTATCACTCTGCGTTCACTCTGCGAATGGCCGTATCACTCTGCGACCACCAGTATCACTCTGCTTTCACTCTGCGACCACCTGTATAACTCTGCATTCTCCTCAACCACCCGGATCACTCTACGTTCACTCTGCGACCACCCGTATCACTCTGTGTTCACTCTGCAAATGGCCGTATCACTCTGCGACCACCAGTATCACTCTGCGTTCACTCTGCAACCACCTGTATAACTCTGCATTCTCCTCAACCACCCGGATCACTCTATGTTCACTCTGTGACCGCCCGTATCACTCTACGTTCACTCTGCGACCGCCTGTATCACTCTACGTTCACTCTGCGACCACCAGTATCACTCTACGTTCACTCTGCGACCGCCCGGATCACTCTCCGTTCACTCCGCGACCGCCCGGATCACTCTACGTTCACTCTGCGACCGCCCGGATCACTCTCCGTTCACTCCGCGACCGCCCGGATCACTCTGTGTTCACTCTGCGACCGCCCGTATCACTCTACGTTCACTCTGCGACCGCCCGTATCACTCTGCGTTCACTCTGCGACCGCCCGTATCACTCTGCGTTCACTCTGCGACCGCCTGTATCACTCTGCGTTCACTCTGCGACCGCCTGTATCACTCTACGTTCACTCTGCGACCACCAGTATCACTCTACGTTCACTCTGCGACCGCCCGGATCACTCTGTGTTCACTCTGCGACCGCCCGTATCACTCTACGTTCACTCTGCGACCGCCCGTATCACTCTGCGTTCACTCTGCGACCGCCTGTATCACTCTACGTTCACTCTGCGACCACCAGTATCACTCTACGTTCACTCTGCGACCGCCCGGATCACTCTCCGTTCACTCCGCGACCACCAGTATCACTCTACGTTCACTCTGCGACCGCCCGTATCACTCTGTGTTCACTCTGCGACCGCCCGTATCACTCTGCGTACACTCTGCGATCACCCGTATCACTCTGCGTTCACTCTGCGACCGCCCGTATCACTCTGCGACCGCCCGTATCACTCTGCGTACACTCTGCGACCGCCCGTATCACTCTGTGCTCTCCGTAATTCTTGTCGATTTGTGGTGGTTTGTCTATGTAAAACTCTGCAAATGTCATATTTGCATCTCCTCCTCATCTGTGGCAGCAGCAGCTCCTCACTCTCATCCTGCTCACCTTTGGTCCACATCCTGGAGAAAGAACCTGACAGTCTGAGGAGGAGGAAGAGGCTGTGAGGGTGAGGAAGGTGTGTTTTTTATGTGTGTGATTTTGATTTACAGTAAATAAACCTGTATGCACAGCTTCTGCCGCGCAGTAAGACCAATTTCCAGACGCGAAGCACTTTTCATACACAGTGATCATTCAGATGAAATCAAGCGGCAGGAAATATACAATATTACTTTACTTTACTTTACTTTACTTTACTTTACTTTACTTGGCAGGCGCTTTTATCCAAAGTGACCTTCAAGAGGAAGACACCAGCAGTTCTCGTTCGGTTTCTGTAGGTCTTCCCCTGGTCGTTCAGGACCAGCGTGGTGTAGAGCAGCATGTGGTGTTTAGTAAAGGAGGGGCTCGGCGAGTAAACCGGCGCCTGTGGCATCCTGATTCCTGGATTCCGGGATCAGAGGGATGGTGATCATTCATGTGTGCTGGTGGATGATGATTCGTGCTGGTGGAGGACGGTGATCCGTTTCACAGACTCCTCTGCGCTGGATGTAGGTGGTGATGGTGAAGATCTCTATTACACTATTATTACTGTGGAGGTAGATCCGGTTCTGGTAAACCAGTTCGCAGTAAATAAAGGAAGGAGAGACAAACAGAAACGTCTCCGCCACGCCCATCTCAGGGCTCCTCCTGCTCTGCAGAGTAAATCACCTGAAGACATGGAGGCTCCAGACCAGAGTTGGAAATTGGTCTTCGCCTCACGATTCCATTTGATTCGTTTCAACCTGACAATCCAAATATCAGTAAATAAGTGATGGAGTCCAAGCAGCAGCATCATTCAGAAGTCATCAGAAGATCACCAAACGTTCTGAAGGCGGAAGACAGAATCATCATGAGCTGGAATCTTTCAGACGTCTGACGGTTAGGTGGACATTATATGTGATTCTTTTGTAAGTAGTAGGACAAGGCAGGAATTTGTAGTGATGTGTGTTCCATTCGAGAGCTCCGTTGAATCCTGGGAAATAATAATAAGGTTCTGGCGCCCTCTGCAGGTGAATTTTCACTGTAAAAAATGTGAATCTTACTCAGATTTATAATTCGCTGTTCCAGTGATGTCAGCCTGGCTGGGGGACGGGGAGGTGCTGGAAGCAGAGGGCAGTGGGGAGACTTCGCCCTGCAGCCTCAGATTGAGGGGCAGTGGAAGCCCCATGCCTCCCAGGCTCAGAGGAGGTGGGGCGTCTCCTCGAACCGGCCACCGTGACGGCATGGGCCGGGCCAAGGAGCTGTTCGAACTGTGCGATAAAGAAGGCAAGGGCTTCATCACCAAACGGGACATGCAGGTGAGCGCCGATACGGAACCGATACCGGTCGCCTGGGCGGGATGACCGACTCTGCTCTGTCTGGTTGCCAGCGGTTACAGGAGGAGCTGCCACTGTCCCCTGAGCAGCTGGAGTCCGTGTTCGAGAGTCTGGACAAGGACCGGAATGGCTTCCTCACACCGATGGAGTTTCACACTGGACTGGGTCAGCTGGACTGCTTTCCGGAACTCTCCCCACCTGCAACTTTAATAATCTAGAAACGGCCGAGTAGACTGGACTTAAATTAATATCTTTTTTTTTTTTTTAATTGCATGGTGGTGGCATGGTGACCTAAACACATCACACTAAACCCGCTACATCATGCACTGGTGGCACCGCACGATTCATTTTTATCTCCTGCATGGAGCACCATGAAAAAAAGGCTAAAATATCTCAAGACGGTGTGATGCAATCCATCCAACTTCACAACCACGAGTGCATCAAAGTGCCGTACACGGAGACACCGGACAAATAACACACAATATGCATAAAATGAAAAAAACAAAATTCATTAAGAAAAGAAAAGAAATACAATAAAACAAACACCTTCAATGCATGTCGAAAACCTAAATGTCTTTTTCTTGCAGCATTGTATTATATTAATGCACAGGCCTGCGTATAGTTAATCATTTATTAGTAATATCCGTAATGGACAACTTGTTAGTTAATGTTAATGGCATCAACCAGAGGAAATTCCTTCTAGTCTGGTTACAGGTGTCGAAGGTCACGGCCGTGTACTTCATTGTACTTCCTGTTTACATGTCCCCCCCCCAGGAGGTCAGGAGGGTGAACAGCCACCAGTAATGGTGGGGGCGGTGAAGGTGGAGGGAGGGGAGATCCAGTTCTCGCAGATCCTGGTGGAGCTGGGAGCAGAGAAGATCTTTAAAGAGTGAGTGAAGCCCACGACCGGCACAGTTCTGCTCTTTATCGCTGTTCATTATGGGTTGTGTGTGTGTGTGTGTGTGTGTGTGTGTGTGTCAGTCAGTGGGAGCTGTGTGATCTGTGGGTCCAGCTGCAGACGGAACGTCCACAGATGCTGAGTGCGCTGGAGGAGCTGCTGACCCACGTGTTGACCCACCTCCAGGACTCCCTCAGGGAGAGGGAGAGTTTGGAGCAGGCGCTGCGCAGGTCACCCCTCCTTCTGTCCATCCGTGTCCCACCAGTGTTTCGCCCATTTTACATCGTATACATGTGACCAGTATTCAGCCCCGCCCACACTGCCCACAAGTTAGAATTCCTGGTCCGATGTCCCCCACGATCAGGACAGTATGAGGAAGATGCAGTGACAATCATGACATCATGTCATTTCGGAATGGGACAGTGGTGGAGGTGGCAGACCTTTCGTTATCAGAAGGTTGTTGGTTCGAATCCCAAACTGCCATGGTTCCACTGAGGTCCCCTTGATGAAGGTTCCATCCCCACACGCTGCTCCCCGGGCGCCTGTCATGGTGCCCACTGCTCACCAAGGGTGACGGTTAAATACAGAGGACACGTTTCACCGTGTCTCACCATGACAGTCACTTCACTTTATTCCAGCATCACAGTGATGAATGAATGAAGTTGATCTACTGATTCTGATGCTGATGAAAGTCTCTCTCTCTCTCAGACGGGAGTATGACCACGACCGGGTGGTCCGGTCCATATACGAGGACATGGAGCACCAGATTAAAGAGGAGCGTGAGAAACGGGCCACTCAGGTACGCAGTCCTGAATCCAGTTATGATCATGTGGACGTAGCTTCGTAGAAAAGCTAAGTAGAAAAGGGGGCGGTGGTGGCCTAGCGGTTAAGGAAGCGGCCCCGTAATCAGAAGGTTGCCGGTTCAAATCCCGATCCGCCCGAGGTGCCACTGAGCAAAGCACCGTCCCCACACACTGCTCCCCGGGCGCCTGTCATGGTGCCCACTGCTCACTCAGGGTGATGGTTAAATGCAGAGGACAAATTTCACTGTGTGCTGTGCTGCTGTGTACCACATGTGACAATCACTTTACTTTAAGCTGTTGTTTGGTTGGTTGGATGGTGCAGCAGTGTGACCGGAGGGAGCAGCTACAGGAGCAGCTGATGGCATGTGAGCAGGAGCTGGAGTTTACACTCACCAAGCAGAGAGAGGTTCGTCTTCTCGCGTCCTCCGTCCCCCCTTTTCTGTTGAGTCTCCTTCAGGAACGTTCTGCAGTAACGAAATGACCGATGTTCTCCGGGCAGCTGGAGAACCGCGTTGCGGTGCTAACTGGAGAACAGTCTGAAACACGCGACCAGAACCACAGGCTGCATTCGGTCAACCTGCAGCTGCAGGAACAGCTGGACTCCAGCAGGGACGAGCTGCAGACGGCGCTGAGTCTCCTGGAGCAGCTGCAGACTTCCCTGAAGCAGCAGCAGAGCCGCAAGGACAGGTGTGTGTGTGTGTGTGTGTGTGTGATATCTGTGTGTGTGCGCGTGTACGTGTGTGTGTGTGTGTGTGTGATATCTGTGTGTGTGCGCGTGTACGTGTGTGTGTGTGTGTGTGTGATATCTGTGTGTGTGCGCGTGTACGTGTGTGTGTGTGTTTGTGCGCGTGTACGTGTGTGTGTGTGTGCATGTATGTGTGTGTTTGTGCGCGTGTACGTGTGTGTGTGTGTTTGTGCGCGTGTGTGTGTGCATGTATGTGTGTGTTTGTGCGCGTGTACGTGTGTGTGTGTGTGTGCATGTATGTGTGTGTTTGTGCGCGTGTACGTGTGTGTGTACGTGTGTGTGTGTGTGTGTGTGTGTGTGAGTGTAAGCGTGTCTGTATGAAGTTGTTACTGGTTTCTCTGTGCAGGGACGTGCTGAAGGTGTCTAAGAACATGCAGAGAGAGAAGGAGAGTCTCTTGAGACAACTGGACCTGCTCAGGTACACACACCTACATATTAAGGGCAGTGGTGGCCTAGCGGTTAAGGAAGCGGCCCCGTAATCAGAAGGTTGCGGGTTCGACTCCCGATCCGCCAAGGTGCCACTGTGGTCCCCTTGATGAAGGTCCCGTCCCCACGCACTGCTCCCCGGGCGCCTGTTATGGTGCCCACTGCTCACCAAGGGTGACGGTTAAATACAGAGGACACGTGTCACTGTGTCTCACAATGACAATCACATCACAATCCAGATACACAGAAGTGAAATCATCAGAGGATCATCTCACTGCCGTTTCTCTCCGTCTTCAAGGGACATGAACAAACGTCTCCGTGATGAGAAGGATGCCCACCAGACCCAGAAGAGGGTTAGTTACAGACAATCCTTCCAGACCCTCCCTTCCTTCCCACAATGCACCTGTGGACTGGAGTCCTCCCCCTGGGCGTGGCCTTTTCTCCCTAACTGACTCTGCTTGGCTGGACTAGTTGAAGTACATCCTGCATGAACCTGGCTCCTGGGCTGGTTTTCTTCCTTTCGGTTGTGGCATCATCTCCTCCTCCTCCCCACACCGCCCTGTAGACGCCACAGAGGGCAGGACTGACTCTCCAGGGGGTTAAGTTGTAGTGTTGGACGGATACGAATCTTCATGGGAGATGTTTTAGAAGCAGGTGGGGAGTGTGGGTGGCGATGATGAGATTTCTTTTTCAGGTTTGTCCACTTTCCAGATTTTCAACTGAGCTGGTCATGTGACCAAGGCTCAGCTCATGAAGTAGGTGTGGTGGAGCTGGGGAGGGATAAAATGAAAGGGAGAGAGAGAACAGGAGAAAACCAGCAAATAAGGATTTTAATGTTCTCAGATAGCTGCTCAGGAGCTTTACTCTGTACATGTTATCAGTTCTGGAGAGGCTAAATGAATTATTTCATGTTTAGTTTCACATTTTGTCTTTGAAAGACAGCTGCTGGAACTGTGCATGTGTGTGTCTGTGTGTCCATGTCCAGAAGCCGTGGATGAATTATATCTACTATAACAAATCTACTAAGATCACTTATAATATAAGCTGATTTATGAAGCACATCCCATGCAGCCAGGCAGCTTGATGTCTTGTAGCAGGATATACGTCCAATTAGAACAGCAGTGTCGTTTTGGACTTCTGTCCTCATGATTTCACACCATGGTCCAGTTCATCAGGAGCGTCAAGTGTCCTCATTTTTCAGGAGTGTATGAACCTCATGGGTTCTTCCGGGCTGCTGTCAGTTTTGGGGGTGACTGAATTTGCTTACAGACGCTCTGATTGACATGAAATCAGTAGAGAAAATCTGTGTGAGGTGTTGATGTGTGAACATGTCCTGAATAAAAACCTTCTCTGGACTAAGCGTCCATGTTGCTCTTTCAGAGTCTGCGGGATTTACCTTCAAATGTACACAACCTGTGTTTGCAGTTCATGTGTATCTGCCAGCTGCTCCCGCGTCAGAGAGGAGTGAAACGTGTGAGAAGGCTTCAGCAGGCGTGGTCCCATGGGTGCAGCACACATCACCCAACCCAGCCTGGACATTAAATACAATATTAATTAGTATAGCTCCATCCTACAATGGATGTATTTCAGACGACTGATGTGTTGTTGGGTTTGGCCTCCATTATTCTCAAGCTGTGACTAATGACCAAAAAAGGAGGTCACACCGGCCTTCAAAGCTCATGAAGTCTGAAATGTGACCCAGAAGAAGAAATGTTGAGATCTTTGTGCTAAAACTATGAATTATATAAATTAGCTACAGGCCATAAACTACCTGCATTGCACTGTATACCAATCTACAGTTGTCAGTTTTGCATCCTAAGCCCTCCATCCCATCATCTCACCTGAGGTTGTCTCCCAGTTATTAGGCTTTGCTAGGCCCTTGACAGTGTCTACAGAGTCTTTTTGTATTCACTGGACACCTGCACGTGTGTTTGTCGAGCTCACTGCACTAAATAGGCTCCAGATTCACATGGAGTTATAACTGTGGGAAAGGTCAGAATACGCAAAGGCTCACAAATACACACAATACATGACCCCGTCTCATTTTTCATTCGCCCTCTCGTGTTCACCCCTCTCTTCTAGAGATGTAACGTGAGGAGGCTTTTGGAGAAGAAGGGTTCAGTAATAGGAGACTACTTACTACACAGCAACACAGTTAGCAGGTATGATGGTTTAGTCCCTACTGTTCCCATTATACCAGAACATCTAAACTGAATTTGTTTAGGTGTCTTTTTGGATACTTTAATGAATGCAGCTTATAGGAATGTCTTTAGTTTCTTTTACTTTCACTCATTTTGAGAAGCACCAGTGGAACATACAAGCGCTCAGAAAAGTCTGATAAGTACTGACATGTTCCACCTGGTCAATAAGGCAGCCAAGCTCCACTGAAGGCCTCAACACCTCCACTGAGCCAGAAAGAACAGCAGGGTGCCAGGACACCCAAACCAAAGAGACACGACAGCCAGCGGATGGACAGCAAGACTCCTCTCAGGTAGACCAAACTTTTCATGTCCTTCAGGTGCTCCATGAGGTCCATCTTCATGGAAGACTCCACTTATGCCAACAACTGCAGTTGAGAGACTCATAATGACGTACCCCGGGATCAATTTTAGGACCATAATTATTCCTAACAAACTTTCAAAACACTGAAATCAGGTTGCGTCAGGAGGTTTAGAAGATACTGAGTCTGGTAACAGAGCGGGCTAAACAAATCAGATGAAATGTAGTCTAGAAAGATGTCAGGAAATCCATGTAGGCATCTTAAACATGAAAAAAGATCTTCTCATATTCAGGAAGCTGGGTGTGAGTGCTAGTCTACAACTTTGTGTAAATTAACAGGACAGAAGTTGACAGCGTGTGGCCAGAGGTCGTCTTTGGAAAATAGACGTGGGAGTACAGCCAGCATTGCTGCAGAGGTTAACTTGTCAGGTTCAGACCACATGAATCACATTGCATCAAACTGGTCTGTACAACTGCTTATGTACAAGAAAACTGTTTGTAGGTTTCCTGAAGACAAGCACTCCAAGGGAATGGATAATGGAACCATGTCCCGTGGTCTGATGAGACCAAAATTATCTTTTTTGGTTCAGATGTTGTAGAAAGTGAGAAGAATAAAGACAAATAAAGACAACCCTACAGAACATCTCTGGCTCTTTGAGATACTGTCTGGTCTGTGGTGGGTGGGGTTAAGTCTGTCTGCTCTCTCCGCCACCAGCGGGCTTTTAAAGTGATGTTTCTGGGTAACTCTGGAGTGGGGAAGAGCTCCTTCATCCACCATTACTGCAGAGGCCACTTCCCCAACAGCATGAGCTCCACCGTAGGTAAGACTCATGCGCCGGTGGGGTGGTGGTGACGGAGGTCTGAGGGTGATGCGGTGTGTGTTTGTTGGACAGGCATAGATTTCCAGATGAGGAGCGTCACGCTCGACTCCACCCCCATCATCCTGCAGCTGTGGGACACCGCAGGGCAGGAGAGGTCAGAACCTGTCTAAAACCCAACAGAACCGAGCGGTGTTGAGGCGAGAAGTGCTGTGCTGAAGGCCTGCGCTGCTCCTCTGCAGGTTCCACAGCATCACGCAGCAGTACTACCGCAAGGCCGATGGCATCCTGGCCATGTATGACCTCACTCAGGCCGGGTCCCTCACGGCTCTGTCCCACTGGCTGGATCAAGTGCAGGTTAGAGCTGCCTACTGCGAGATCTGATGAGTGGGAGGGGCTTGTTCATTATTTTTAAATAAAACATCCTGACATTGGTCATTATGGCATCATAACAAGGGGATACCATTTTTTTGTGCTAGTGGCCTAGTGGGTAGAAAAAATGCTTATAAAGCAAACCAGAAGAGCACAATGTCCCAGGTTCAAACCCCACTTACTACCATTGTGTCCCTGAGCAAGACACTTAACCCTGAGTGTCTCCAGGGGGACACAGTCCTCGTCATCACCGATTGTAAGGCGCTCTGGATCCGGGCGTCTGGAAAAGGGCAGAGATGTAAATGTGGTATTTTGTGTGTGTTGGGCAGGAGAGGGTTGGAGAAGGGGCGGTGCTGATGCTGGTAGGGAATAAAGCCGACCTGGTGGACAGGGGGAGGAGTGCGGTGACCATGCAGGACGGCCGGCGGATGGCCGAGGTAGAAACCATGAGCAGAATCAGATGCAGAGAGAGAGAGGAGAGGTAATGTGTCTTTGTGACGTGTGTGTGTGTGTGTGTAGCGGTACCAGGCCCAGTACTTTGAGTGCAGCGCTAAGAGCGGCTTCAACATTGAAGAGTCCATGAGCCACATGGCGAGGTGAGTAAAATAACCTGCCGATTTCTGATCGCTTTCTGCTCACTCGCTCGGGTTATAAGTGACGGTGACAGATTTGAACGATTTGGTTACTCTGGAACGTCGTCGTCGTGTAGTTGCACCAGAACTCTGTGCGTCACTGCGGTGGAACCGGTAAAATATGGAAGCAGCCACAAAAATGTGGGCCCAGCAGCAGGAGCATTACAGCTGAGAATTTATGGAGCTATTTATTGTACAACATGCAGCGTAGGAGCCCTGCCCTGGGAGCACCGGGGGACAGAGTGTCTTGGCTGTGATGCATCTTCTTCTCTCCTGCAGGCTGCTGGCTGCTCAGCAGGACTTGCATCGCGAAAACACGGTGGTGTTGGACGGCCACCCGACCGCCAGGGGGCGCTGCTGCAAATAGGCTCTTCTCCCTCTTAACTCATGTTACTGTGCATTACCTGTTCGCTAAATTCTACCTTCTAACTTGATCATTAAAACATTCATCCGACCGTCTGGTTCGCCTGGTTATTTTTGTGGTTGTGGAGCCACGCCACCGTGTGGTCCACTCCTGCCATCGCAGGCCAGCTGGAAATAAACATTTGGATTTTCACACAGTGAAATATGAAAAGACGGTGAATATTCTGGCTGAGTGTGTTTATTTCTGTTTCGCCCCGCTCGGTAACGTAATAAAAGTTGATATGAACGTGAAGCCGGCGCGCCACGGAGACTGGCGCGCTTTATTTAGACGGCCCCGCCCACCCGGCCACGCCCACCCGCGGCGCTCGGAGCGGGGACGGAGCGGGGACGGAGCGGGACGCGACAAGGCAGGTAGGAGAGAGAAGGAGGTCGGGGGGCCCGCGGATCGCTTTACTCCGTGGAGGTGAGGTTATAACGCGTCGTCGCACGTCACCGGGTCCCGTTACTTTCCGCAGCCGCCGCCCTGTCTGCGCGGATTCCTGCTTTTATTATCATCTTCATACTGTCTTCACTTCAGGAGACGTAGCAGAGTAGGAAGACGCTTCATTTCCACATGATCTTAAAGCAGAGAAGGATCCAGACTTTCAAAAGAACTTTAAAAAGCCAGCAAAGAGCCTTCAAGTCCACGCTGAATTTATGCAGCTTACTTGTGGGGTTTGGCAGGAGCGGGTCCTAGATGGTAGAGGGACAGTGTAGTGGGGGTCAGAGCAGGACTGCAGCTGGAACCTACGTCTTAACTGCTCAGATTCAACTTTGACCAAAGTGGACGAGCATGAACCACCAGCACCGCCGCCACCCGGTTTAACGCTCCATCGGATCTTTCAGATCGTTCTTCAGTCTCAGGATGACCATGGAGGAGGACAAGACCAACACGTGCGGGACGATCTGTCTAAAGTACCTGCTCCTCACCTTCAACCTGCTTTTCTGGGTGAGTGCGTGGTGCATGATGGACCCATTTCAGCGAACTAACGGTTTCCGTATGAAGTAGAGGTGGTAGTGGTCCAGAGGGAGCCAGGTTCGAACCCCACATACTGCCATTGTGTCCATGGTTGTCTCCAGGGGGACTGTCCCTGTCACTACTGATTGTAAGGTGCTCTGTGTAAGGGCGTCTGGTAAATGCTGTATATGTAAATGAAGGTGGTGTCTGACACACTGCCTCTACATTTTGTCCTCCTAGCTGGCAGGGGGCGCTGTAATGGCAGTGGGCATCTGGACCCTGGTGGACAAGAGTGACTACATCAGTCTTCTGGCCTCCAGCACTTACTCCGCCGCCGCCTACATCCTCATCCTGGCAGGGGCTGTTGTCATAGTGACAGGAGCAATCGGCTGCTGCGCCACCATCAAGGAGCAGCGGGGCTTTCTGATAGTGGTGAGTGGTGTCACCACGGCGACCAGGGGTGTGACAGCACGTCACTAGAGGTGACACAAGGTCACCATACATGTATGCAAATCAGACAGAACACACACAGACATAAATACACACAGTGCGCCTGTTTAGGAGTAGGTTTAGGACTAGGTGTAGGGTTAGAATTAGGTCTAGAAGTGAAGTGAAAGTGAAGTGATTGTCACTTACACAGCAGCACAGCACACGGTGCACACAGTGAAATGTGTCCTCTGTATTTAACCATCACCCTTGGTGAGCAGTGGGCGGCCATGACAGGTGCCCGGGGGGCAGCGTGTGGGGACGGTGCTTTGCTCAGTGGCACCTCGGCAGATCGGGATTCGAACCGGCTACCTTCTGATTACGGGGCCGCTGTCTTAACCTGCTCGGCCCCCACCGCCCCGTCGTGTAAAGTTAAGATTAGGGTTAGTTAGGTGTACGTCATACCGTGGTGGCTCTCGGAGTTTGCACGCGCACAGATCTGGCACTTCCAAGGCCATAACCCAACCGTCACCGTGGATAAAGTTCGCTTATGGCGGAGGTGGCGTGTTTTCGCCAGGCCGCAGGGTGGAGTGCGTATGCGTGCAGATTCCCTTCGCTGTACATTCTCGCAACGCGTGCTTGAAGCTGAAAGTTGAAACTTTACTGGCGAATCGCAGGCTGGACGGCACGGACGGTCGAGCTACTTTGGTCGCAACGTTTCCCTGAAGTTGCGGCAAATTCAGGCATTTTAGATTGAAACAGTTTATCAGGAAATCCTGGAGGGACTGAAAAACACACACACACACACACACACACACACACCACACACACACACACACACACACACACACACAGTCATCTCTATTTAAAGATTCTATTTAAACTCTGCTGTGATTTTTCCAACACATTGTTAAGAGACACAAATAGTTCCCTGAGTGACATTGTTCCCCGACACCCGGCACTAATGGCCATCAGGGGGCCATCATTTCCTGTCACGTGATCTGATAAACATTATTGACCAAATGGCTTCTTGAATGCATTTGTTAAAAATGTGACCGGCATGACATCGGTACCATGTGTGTGTGTGTGTGTGTGTGTGTGTGTGTGTATATTGACAGTGTTTTAAATGAACATGCATATGAAAGTAAAAACGAAATAAATAACTGTGGATATTGTGATGAATGTAGGTTAGATTTTAGGCAAAATGTGTTTTTTTTTAATGAAGAAACATATTAAAATGTGTGCATCGAGATTCTTGATGAAATGAAAGGAAGCTCAAAGATTTGAGTAGATTTTTTTTTGTGCATTTTGATATTTCTTATATACATATTTGCTGTGAGATGCAAATTTGTTGGTGCAGGGTTGACGTTTTATTTTAAAACTTTATTAATCCCGAATGAAATTGCTTCTCTGTATTTAACCGTCACCCTTGGTGACAGTGGGCACCATGACAGGCGCCCGGGGAGCAGCGTCAAGGGGACCTGGGTGGCACCTCGGCGGATAATATCCACGTTATTATAAAATCTGCAGTGGGTCCAGTTCAGGTCTTTATCGCGGGAGACGGGTGTTTTCATGAAAACACGGCTCAGCGTCCCCCACGTGATGCAACGAGCCACCGGTGTGGAATGGAGCATCACCGGGAGTTAAAGTTTCCCAGAGGGAGGAACATTTTATAACGGACGTTGCCTGTAAATGATTTTTTTTTACTTTCAGTACTTTGTCCTGCTGTTGTTAATTTTCCTGCTGGAGATCACCGCTGGAGTGTTGGCCTACATCTACCACCAGGAGGTGAGAATCGCCATCACCCATCATCATCAGCATATCTTTCCTTCTTTCACTTCACTCCTCATATTGAAATCGCTCCTGGGTGTAGAACCTCTCATTCTGTCCAGCCTCCTGTCGCTATATGATGTCTGCGTGCCCTCTAATTTCATTCCCTTTCTCTCCCTCCTCCATCTTCTCTTGGTCCAGTGTTTTCCTTTCTGCCATCAGGTAAACTCACCACCTTCTAAACCTCTTCTCGCGCCCTCCACTCGTCACCACGCGTGGCAGGTTGACATTTCGTCTGAGAAAGTCTGTGTGTGTGTGTGTGTGTGCAGCTGAGTGACGAGCTCAGGGCC
>NW_021629993.1:251517-294017 GCF_900700375.1 Denticeps clupeoides
CCAGCGCGTGGGGTTCACGCCTTCACCTCATGTGTGTGCCGCGTGTTGCAGGGGAAACCCGTCGACTTTGTGGGGGTCGATGACGGCACCGCCAGGTGGATCCAGGACTTCGGCGCGAAGCCGTACGCCGCCCCGGCCAAGCTTGAGTCCATAGACGGTGAGGCCGTGTTCCACGCTGGATTTCCTTCTATTGCTGTACTCATACTAATGCCGAGTTTAATATAAATAAAGATAAATATGAAATATGTATAATATGTGCAGATATGAATGAATTTGAACTGTAATACAGTGAAAGTACGATGTGCAGGGAGCAGAAAAATGACAGTATGACAGTATGAGGTAGATGGAGGGACTGCAAATTAGCTTGGTGGAAAATTCAAGTTGCGTCGCGTTTCTCAACGTGTGTGTGTGTGTGTGTGTGTGTGTGTGTGTGTGTATATAGGAGCTCGGTACCAGGCGCTCCTCATCCCGGACTGTCCCGGCGCCCTGGTGGATCTGGCCCACAGCGGCTCCCTGGCGCGCATCCTCGCGCACTTCACCTCTCAGCAAAGTAAGGCCGTCGCGGCGTGGAATTTTCTCGTGGACTGCGGGAGGTGATGAGTTATTAACGTTGCAGAGCCCGTGTGTGCGGTGGGTCAGGGGGTCTCTGCTCTCTGCTGTGCTACAGACGGCCAGCGTTGGCTCTTCAGCGGTTACAGCCTCACAGGGGTGAGTTCAAGTAATGTTTGCACGATTATGGCCAAGATGATAATCCCAATCATTTTTATCAATGTTGTAATCACGATTATTCATCATTTTAGGTCAATTGCACTTTCAGAAGGCAGGTCACTATGAAATACTTACTTTTTTATATATAATACAAAAGCTGAACATCCATTTTCCTGCTTATTTGGGGACAAAGTAACTATAGACAGGGCAGGTCCATAAACAGAGGCATTTTGTATAGAACTATAGACAATGAGCTATGTAATATGTAGAGGTGTCAGAACAGAAGCTGTGCCCAACCTGTACGGTGAAGGTGGGACGACAGATGCTCAGGTTTCTAACATGAATAAATGGTGTAACATACAAGATGATAAAATAGAATCTTACTTATGAAATGTTCCATTTGCTCGTTATTATTGCCGCACGTGGAGTAAAAGTCGGGCCTTTTCGCTCGTACCGTCGGAGAAGCAGGGTGGTAGTAGCCTAGTGGGTAAGACACTCGCCTGAGACCCAGGTTCAATTCCCACTTACTACCATCGTGTCCCTGAGCAAGACACTTAACACTGAGTGTCTCCAGGGGGGGACTGTCCCTGTAACTACTGACTGTAAGTCGCTCTGGATAAGGACGTCTGGTAAATGCTGTAAATGTAAATGTAAACATGTTTAGAAGCCTTGTTTAATGAGCTTGGGAACCCTGTCCAAATGAATGCATGATGAGAGGCTGAATGTGACATCTAGGTGTGTATATATCTGTAGTGTATATGCCAACTTTTTCAACCCCAAATGAGGGACACTTTCCTGCAGCCGCGCATGTCTCACTCTGTCACAGTTTGAGGTTGCTGCTCAGTCTATGCTTTGTTCGCCCCCTAGTGGTTGGTTATTTGTTTATTTTTTAAAAAGTGATTGTCATTGTGAGACCCTGCAGCACAGCACACAGTGACATGGTGAAATGTGTCCTCTGTATTTAACCATCACCCTTGGTGAGCAGTTGGCACCATGGCAGGTGCCCGGGGAGCAGCGTGTGGGGACGGGACCTTCATCAAAGGGACCTCAGGGGCACCTTGGTGGTTCAGGATTCGAACCAGATTACGGGGCCACTTCCATAACCGCTAGGCCAACACTGACCATTTAAATTACGAATTTTAATTGAATCGTGGCAGCCCAGGTCCTGATGGTGGTTGAAATTCGATGACTTGTGCATCTCTGCTTTCTGCCCCACAGCCGTCTGTGTTTGAACTGGTTCGCTCCCCGGACTTCGCCGACCTGCCGCTGGTTGTGGAGGACTTTGTGAAGGACAGTGGTGGATCTTTTACGGGTGAGGGGCTGCGGTCAGACCCGAGAGTCCAGGCTGGGTCCAGGTTTGGTTCCGAACTCTAATCGCGTCTCCACTGTCTCGCAGCGAGCCAGGAGGACGCCCTGCACGTGGTTCTGGACCGGCACCTGGTGACGGGCCAGAATGTCCAGTCCACGGCAGCAGCAGTCAACAACCTCATCCTGCTGTGCGGCGGCCGGTAGCTGAAGGGCCGATAATCAGTCAAATTGATCAAGTAAAAATAAAACTGAATTTGGTTTTTGTTGGAATTTTTTTTCTCTGTTATTATTTCCTATTATTCCTATTATTATACGTATCACAGTATGATTATAACATGATACTTTGTAAAGTGAAAGTGACATGATTGTCATTGTGATACACAGCAGCACAGCACACGGTGACATGGTGAAACGTGTCCTCTGTATTTAACCATCACCCTTGGTGAGCAGTGGGCACCATGACAGGCGCCCGGGGAGCAGTTCGGGGTTCGAACCGGCAACCGGCCACCACTGCCATGTACATATTGCGATATTCTACAGTTCAGTGAAAACGTACAAACAGCTGAAATACACATTACATTAATAATTCTGCCGGAACTACATGACCAAGAACTGAATTTTGGACTAAATCTGTGTACAAAAATATTGATATTTGATGTCCTTGAATTGATACAATATCACCACATAAAATACCACAACCATATATAATACATACACCCCTATATAATACTGTTGATAAGTCACTTGCATATTTTTCTAAATTATCTCATTATTATCCTGACATCCTCATATTTTCTATGGAAATAATCAATAGTAAAAATATAATTTTGTTAATTAAGTTTAATCACATGAGCCCATGTGTTCCATAATCAATATCATCTGAACATGCAGCATCCTCATATGGCACCTGACCGCCCTGCTGTCTGTCCCAGCAGTCCCAGCATGCACCTCTGCAGACCGCGAATGACCGTGGCGTCATGTGACTGGTGATCAATAGACTGGGATTCTATAGCAATATTTTTGTATGAGACGTCGTTTTCATATCAGAAAAAAATGGGAGGAGTTGGAGGTTAATTGTCATGATAAAATTCTACTTTTAAATGTTGAATGAGGAACTGGAAGTGGATCAGTTGGTTGATGGGACGTGCTGCTGCACCATGGAACGTTCCAGAAGACCAGCGTGTTCATGAATTTAAAGAAATGATTGATGAGGACACAGTGTCCAGTCCTAGTCACAACAGGTCATAGAAATAGTCCAATCCTTGTCCCAGTTCCCACATGGAGATGCCGGTGCCCAGCTCCCCTGCCAGGTCCACACGCAGCTGCAGAGACTGGGGGACAGGAGACATGAGGACAGAGAAGCTGAACCTGCAGTTACACAGAACACAGAGAACCCGGACCGTACCTTCAGTGTTGGGTAGTAAACCACGTGTTTGACCCCGTTACCCCTGAAACAGGAAGGAACATGATGCTCAGCCTCCAGTAAACCAGCCATCTTCTACCAACACACACACACACACACACACACACACACACACACACACACCCACACCTCTTATAGCTGAAGAAATGCTCCCCAGCCTGATCATCCCACTGCAGCTTTGGCCTCAACTCCCTCAGGAGCTCGATGTACCTGAAGAAGAGAGTGCAGGTTACCGCAGGTGTGTGTGTGTGTGTGTGTGTGTGTGTGTGTTCGACGTCCCACCTGCCTCCCAGTAGCGGCTCCGCCCCACCCTGGCTGCTGAAGTCCAGCCCGTACAGGTTGAGCCCCAGCAGGATTTTGTGCCTCCAGCGGCCGTGGGGACTCAGCTGCTCCACACACGTCCTCATCCAGGACAGCGGCGCGCTGGGACCCGGCCTGGCGAGCGGCAACAGAACACAACATGTCGTCTATATTTTAAACTAAAAACCACAAACGACAAACACACACACAGAGAGAGCTGCTGATGACACAGTCTTTAACTGGAAGGTGGCTGTGAGGAAGCCAGTGGCTTTATGGGGGATTCAAGGTGACTGTGTGTGTGTGTCTGTGTGTTCGTGTGTGTATGCGTGTGTTTGTGTGTGTGTGAGTGTGTGTGTGTGTGTGTGGTGTTAAATGCATCTGTGACCTGCCACTGTTGGAATAGTCATAGGTCATCAGACTGAAGCTGTCCACAACTGGAGACAACTTCTCAAACTCGTCCCGACCAAACATGCCCAGTTGACCTGACCTGAGGAGCGTGCACACACACACACACACACACACACACACACACACACACACACACACACACAATGCAATTACTTCATTTTACACCATTTAAACGAGCTGAATTCCTGGCCTGTGTGTGTGTTTGTTACCCCGGAGTCACAGCAGGTGGGACGACCAGAACGCAGCTCAGTTTCCCGCTTTTCAGAGTCTCACACAGGTGTGTAACAAGGTGCACCAGCTCCCTGTCCACACACACACACACACACACACACACACAAAGACATTTAGATTCATTTCCCTGTATCCAGAGCACCGAGTGGGTAACACACTCGCCTATGAACCAGAAGACCCAGGTTCAAATCCCACTTACTACCATTGTGTCCCTGAGCAAGACACTTAACCCTGAGTGTCTCCAGGGGGGACTGTCCCTGTAACTACTGATTGTAAGTCTCCCTGGATAAGGACGTCTGGTAAATGCTGTAAATGTAAATGGGTTTGAACCTGGGACACCCCAGTGCACACACACACACACACACACACACACACAACCACTCACTCTCTCTTGTTTCCTCCAAGCTGACTCCACAGTTCCAGAGTGAAGCCGTCAAAGCCTTCAGACTGCAAGAAGAAGCGTTCTTACATTTTTACAAAAGAATTTCCACGACCTTTCAGTGACTCTGAGGCAAATTTTCATGACCGAATGTTCTCAGAAATACCTGTGCAAATCTGGAGATTTTTTTTTTTAAATCACAAAAAGTCACAAAAATTTTGTTCAACTGAAGTTCTGACAAGCCGTAAAAAAGCTGGAGTTAAACGACGGAGTTTCTTCCTCCGAGTAACATTTACTTTTAAAAAGGAGACACGCAGCCGAGGACGTTCTGGAACATGGAAGCGCGGCGCGGTTCACTACGTGAAGCCGGCAGAGATGCTACAGACCGGCTCTAATTTTACACGCTGTAGTTGTAAACGTAGAAAAAACGTCTTACGGGAACCACGTACGTCATTAAGCGTAGATCGGATTTCAGTGACTTTTCCAGAACTTTCTATGTTTACTTGGTAGGCCTGGAAAACCGCGTAAACGTCTCCTCACCCGTCCCACGTCCAGGATCTCCCTGGCCAGCTCCTCGATCTCGTCCTCGCTCGCCAGGACGCTGCGGTAGTCCTGATACGACCAGCCGTCGAACAGCAGGCGGGGCACTGGGGGCATTTACACCGGTGTAGACCCGGAAACCACCGTCAAATCACTGAAGCAGAAGATCTTCTGCACTCTGACTGGTGAAAAGGGTCCAACTCACCGATTTTATTCTTCTTGTTGGCCTTTCTCACCGCCTTCACCCAACCTGCCGAGCAGAAGTAAGAAGAACTTTATTTATCTCGAGGGAAATTCTTTCATGCTCAATGCAGAAGGAGAAACCAGAGGAATAAATTATATTTACAAAAAATAGTACAATAGAGCAAATATCCAAAATAGCTTATTAAACGTTTTTAATTAGGCTACCAGGAATGGGGTTGGAACCCACGAAGACATGCGTCTATTGGATCTTAAGTCCGACTCGGCCATCCTGGTTACCTCAGCTCGAAGCGTTGGTGAGGGTGGAGGTACCTGGGTCGTGGTCGTGGAGGCCGGTGACGTGGAAGCTCTCCGGGCCTCGGCGTCTCACCTGCAGCCACACTGGGGACACGCCGGTCAGCTTCGGGCCGAACAGCTTCGCCACGTCGTAACCATGAGAGTTCCACTGACGGGAAATGGATCGTGTGAGGAACCTCTGAGGACATGGAGGAGAAGGAGCAGCACTGGAGGACACTTACAGGTGTGACGTATCCCAGAACCGCTCCTTGGAACCTCCGTTCTGCCACAGCCTGGGGACAGAACCTCTTCTCCTCCCTCACGATGTCCCGCCACTGAGGGTCCGTCAGCACCAAACCCCGCTCCTGGGCCGGGAGCTCCGGCACGGACGTCTGGAACGCAGGGTTCTGCACATAAACGGAGCCACGAAGGACACAGACACCCACAGAGTTCCCCTGCTCACCTCCGACTCCTGGACCTTGGAGGCCTTTCTAACGTCAGATTTCGACAAGGTTCCATCAACCAGGAAGATGGACGTGGAGAACAAGCACACAAGCTGGAGCCCCGCTCTCATTTCAGTGCCTGTCACTCAATAAAACACATAAATCACGTCGTCAGTCAGCATAAAAAACACACACTCACCTCTACATTAACTGTTTACTTGAAAACAGGTGACACGTGCCAGGAGAGGCTGACCAATCAGAATGCAGAAGCGCTGCAAAAGACTGACCAATCAGAACACAGCAGCAGCGCAGCGCTGCAAAAAGCTGACCAATCGGAACACAGCAGCAGCGCTGCTGACCAATCAGAGATCAAACTTCTCTCGTTAGACAAGTAAAACTGACCAATGAGCGGCGAGCAGAAGCTGATCGACGTGAGAGGAGACCGAGATCTTCCGATCGCTCCTGATTCCCGCCTCACCTGGACTTCACCTGCGCGGTCGGTGTCGCCTGTCGCCTGTCCTCTCTCAGCGGCAGGAAACACGTCAGCCGAGGCGACGCGCGACTTCCGGCCTTCAAAATAAAAGGCGCGGGACTCGCACACTAAAGTAAATAATATAGATATATTATTATACCTAGTATATATTATATCTAGTCAACAGATCAACAATAATTAGCGGGTTTTTTTCACACGAGGGATTCTTACGAAAGTGCATATTTCAATAATATAATATTTGTTATTATTATAATAAGTTATTATAATAATGATCAGAATAAAAGATAGTACCTACTAAGTGAGTGAATTATTATTATCGATAATATTACTGTAATAATAGTAATAATATTAATAAGTGTACTATTTAACCAGACAGAGGAAACGTGCAGCTTTTATTCATTTATATATTTTTATTATTAGGTGGTGTGTGTGTGTGTGTGTGTTTGTGTGTGTAAAGGTGGTCAGGTAGTTTGTAACACGAAACCCCAGGGATAAATATAGCCATGTTTAAAATGCATACAGTGAAATGCTTGTGGATGCTCAGGCCCAACATTCCATGTTTGGTGTGTAAACGGACGGGTGTCAGATCTGCCCTGAGAGACGAGAAGCTGTTTACCCAACAGACCAAGGTTCAGGTTAAAAACCACCGTCTCATAAACGAATTTAATATCAGCTCTTCCCTGCATTACTGGAGCCATGAGGTAGGAAACCTACCACCAGCACCACATCATCTAAAAAGACTTCATTTATTCAGCCATTTGTATAAATTCCGTATGATTTGGTGTGTGTGTGTGTGTGTGTGTGTGTGTGTATTCAGATGTCCCAGTGTGTGAAACCTGGTCTGCAGGTCATCAGTTGGAACCCGGAGCTGGAACGGACCAGAGGAGCTTCTACAGGCGTCAGGATTCATCACTGACCGATGTGCATCATGAGGAGCCGCTGCTGCCTTCACGTCCTCCTCTTTCAGGTGAGAAATCTGGAAATCTACGTTGTAAGAAGTCCCGTTGGTTCTGTGAGTTTAATCCGTGTAAAATTCTGCTGTCGGAGGGGTTGCAGTCGCTGTTTACAGTAAATATAAAAATGCTGAACGTTTGGTTTCTGAGCTAAACCAGCACCGTTCTCCTGTTTTTAACAACGTCTGCAGACATGGAATAAAAGCTTTAGAGTTGTGGATGGAAAACGATCAGATCAAGTAACTCCTGCGCAAAATACTTCTGCTGTGATGGCAACACTTCACTTTTTTAGCTTCTCTCAACCACGTGAAGTTGGACAACGGAGATGTTTTCCACCAGCACCATCTTCTGGGTCTTCTTTTTCATATTTTCAAGGCGTGTGTTTCGTCCTGCAGGTCCTGGTCCTGTGTGACTGCCGACCTTCTCCAGTACCCAGCAGCCACTGGCAGGTGGGAATCGGTTCACCACCATCATTTGTTTGCCGCTTCCTGTGTGTTTGAGTGTGAACATATATTCTACGTGGATAAGAGCATCACACCTGGTTTTCCTGCCCTCCAGTCTTCTGAAAGGCTGGTAAGAAGGAGGAGAGACTGGGTGATCCCGCCAATCAGCTTCCCTGAGAACGACAGAGGCCCGTTTCCCAAAGCAGTGGTGCAGGTACGACAACCATCTCCAACGTCCCATCAGAAACCCTGCAAGAACCAACAGGGAGTCTCCTTTCAGATCCACTCCAGCAATGCCAGGGAGGTGACCATCCTCTACAAGATCACTGGACCAGGAGCTGACCTGCCGCCCGAGGGGGTCTTCACCATCGCCCGGCGAACGGGAGTGTTGTATGTCAACGAGCCCCTGGACCGAGAGAGAACGCAGCAGTACAAGGTTCCTCCGTTTCCTAAAACACCAGGAACGCTGAGATGTTCCTTTCAAACCTCATTCTCACCTGTTGTAGCGTGTTTTCATAAAAACGTCTGTGTTTGACACGTCTTTGTCCAGCTCACAGCTCACGCCTACGTTGCGGGGACTGAGGAAGAACGTCCCGCTGAAGCCCCGATGGAAGTCGTCATTAAAGTGGTCGACCAAAACGACAACCGGCCCACCTGCAGCAAAGACCCTTTCGTGGGAGACGTGAGCGAGACGGCGGTGCTGGGTCAGTTCTCCGAACCCCGACCAGCCAGAAGAAGAAATATTGCTGTTAAAAAGTCTGGTAAAAAGTGACCAAATAAGAAGAGAAAAGGGCGTTTTTTCACGGTGCACCGAGGTGAAAGTTGTAATCTGGCGTCTGTTGTAAAAAAGGGGATTAATGACGATGGTTCCACGGCCGCCCCCAGATCACCCCGTCACGCGCGTCTCGGCGCTGGACGACGATGACCCCGCCACAGAGAACGCCGTGGTGCGCTACAGCATCGTGCGGCAGGACCCACAACTCCCCAACGCCGAGATGTTCTCCATCAATGCCGTCAGTGGGGTCGTCAGCGTGGCTTCGGTGGGCCTGGACAGAGAGGTGCGTGTCCCGGCGCAGCAATGCGGTCTAGACAGCCATGGTCAGGACCTAAAAATGCTCATCCTGGTCCTAAACGGTCAAGGTTCCCAAGCTTTTCTTTTGTGAAGTGATTGTCACATGTGACACACAGCAGCACAGCACGCGGTGCACACAGTGAAATGTGTCCTCTGTATTTAACCATCACCCTGAGTGAGCAGTGGGCAGCCATGACAGGGGCCCGGGAGCAGTGTGTGGGGACGGTGCTTTGCTCAGTGGCACCTTAGCGGATCGGGATTCGAACCGGCAACCTTCTGATTACGGGGCCACTTCCTGAACTGCTTGGCCACCACTGCCCCTTTTATAAAATTATTTATTTATCCTTTCCACCATCTTTTCATGTCCACCACCAGAAGTGGACAAAGTAACAGTGGAAGGAGTTGCCCCGTACGGATGGATGGCACAGGAAATAGATGAATGGGCGGAGGCAGTGTGAAGCTCTAGAAGCTCTAGAATATGTTCTGTATCTGACCTTGGTCTAGTGGATCCACGCCTCAGTTGGCCAGGCAGAAAGCGGGACCTGGTCAATAATAATGTGACAACGTGACACACACACACACACACACACGCTCTGACACGCTGCCTGTCTGTCTGGTCAGACTCACGGCAGGTACAAGTTGATCATCAAGGCTGCTGACCTGGAGGGGCGTGGCATGTCCACGTCTTGCACGGCCGTCATCACCGTTACCGACAGCAACGACCACGCCCCCAAATTCAGCCACCAGACTGTGAGTCCCCCGTCAACATTAAACGTTTACCCACAATTCAGCAGCAGCAAGCAGGGGTGCAAATATCCAGACTGTAGAAATCAATAATCAATAATAATTTTCAATAAATTAATATCAATTCAGAACAAAAAGTCTAATAATTTCTCATGGTTTTTGCCCTCAGTACACAGGCTCAGTAGAAGAAAACGTTGTGGGCGCCGTGGTCGCCAGGTTACCCGTCACCGACCTGGACCAGCCGTTCACCGCGCAGTCCGCCACCGTCTACAGCATCGTTACAGGCGACCAGAGGGGCGTGTTCAACATCAGCACCGGGCCCAGCGGGATGGAGGGAATCATCACCACAGCGCAGGTAACCACCCGCCGCCACGCCCCTCCACGCCATGAGGACAGCGTCCCACCACCGGTGACGTTCCTCCTCAGGCCCTGGACTTCGAGCAGGAGCGCAGGTTCACTCTGCTGGTGGCCGTGAAGAATCGGCTCCCGTTCGCTGTTCCGCTGAGAACGTCCACGGCCACGGTCAGCGTCATCGTGGAGGACGTCAACGAGCCGCCCGTCCTCATGCCCGAGGAGAGACAGCTGACCGTCCCGGAGGACCTGCAGGTGGGGAGCGTGATCACTCAGTTCCGAGCGAAAGACCCGGATACGGACAGACATCAGGCAGTGAGGTGAGATGAAGCCTCATCATCATCATCATCAGTCACCAGGAAAAAAGAGAAAAGTGGGCGTGTTGTATGATCTCCTCAGGTACCGACTGCTGGAGGACCCTGCAGGATGGTTGGAGGTCGGCAGAGACACTGGGCTGGTGATGCTGAGGAAGACGATGCTCCGTGGCTCCGCCTACATCAGGGACGGGAAATACAGAGCGATCGTCCTGGCACATGATGACGGTAAATCTGTCTTTTAGGGTCTTTAGAAGACCCAGGTTCAAACCCTGCTTACTACCATCGTGTCCCTGAGCAAGACACTTATCCCTGAGTGTCTCCAGGGGGGGACTGTCCCTGTAACTACTGGTCGTTCTGGATAAGGCCGTCTGTAAATGTCTTGTTCACCTAGACGTGGTTCCAGCCACCGCCACCGGCACCTTGCTGATCCACGTGCGGGACGTGAATGACCACGCCCCTCAGCTGGAGGAGCAGATTGTCCAGTTCTGTGTCCTCGACCCTGTTCCCATTCCCCTGACCATCACGGATGGAGACGGCCCGGGGAACGCCGGACCCTTCACCGTGGAGCTCCAGGACGACGCCCGCGTCAACTGGACCGTCAGCACCAACCCTGGTACAAAACGAAGAGCTGCAGAAGCAGCCAATCAGATGCGGTGTTCCGTCGTAAATCCGCAAGTCACAACTCTCACCCTCTCGCAGCCGGGGCGGTGCTGCTGAAGCCGCGCCGCTTCGTGGTGCCCGGCGAGTACCCGCTGGCGCTGCGCGTGTACGACGCCGGCATGCTGTACTGGGACGGGCCCCTGCTGGCGGAGGTGTGCCAGTGCAGCGGCTCCGCCCTCACCTGCACCCGCCCGGTGCCCAGCCCGCGCCAGTCCCACGCGCCGCTGGCGTACGCCGCCATCGTCCTGGCCCTCGTCATCCTGCTCGGTGATCATTTTAACTCCTCACGTCACCCGCAGATTTCCAGGTAACCGGAGCTTCTGACCAGGTTCTCTCCCCCCAGTCCCGCTGCTGCTCCTCCTCTTCCTCCGGAGGACGAGGGGGCACAAACCGACGGCGCCGCTGGTGAAGGAGGTGTTGAGAGGACATCTGATGGACTACCGAGAAGAGGGAGGGGGGGAGGACGACCAGGTGAGGACAGGAGTCAGTGTGCGGGTTTTGTGTGAAAGTGTATTTTCTCTGTATTTTGAACATGTGTGTGTGTGCAGGTATATGACCTCTCCCAGCTCCAGAAGGCCATGCACGACCCCGAGATTTGGTGTTACGAGGTTCTCCCCCGCAAACTTGGTCCGAAACAGACCCAGGCGATCAGCAGGTTCATTCATCAGGTGCGTGTGTCCCCACACAGTGACACCACGACGTGTTGTGTTGAATAAGAAATCATTTGAAGTATGTGTGTGTTCTACAGAACCTGTGTGTGGTGGAAGGTGACCCTATTGCCTGGCCATTTGACACAGTGAGGGTGTTTGAGTATGAAGGTCAGGGGTCATCCTGTGGGTCACTCAGCTCACTGCAGTCCAGCAGCTTGGGGGAAGACCAGGACCAGGACCAGGACCAGGTCTCCCAGTTGCTGGCCCACTGGGGTCCAGCGTTCAGGAAGCTGGCAGACATGTACACAGACGGCAGGGACACCAGAGCAGAGTGGGTGTGAAATGACCACGCCCACTTCACCTCACCCGCAGTGCAGCTGCGCTTTTACACTAATTAAAGCACCAAAAGTGTGCAAATGTACGCGAGATCATTGACAAACTTCAACTGAGTTGTTATTATTTTAAAAAAATGTAAAAAAATGTCAATGTACATAGAATGTATGACAATTTCATTACTCTGTTGTGTTACATATTTTTTAAATAAATATTTGATTTTTTATCTCATTAAGATTCTTTGTAATGTCTGGAATTTTACCACAGTAACACTATATTTTAATGTTTTTTTTTTTAAAATTGCATTAATTAATGCAAATCCTCCAGGTTTTAAATGTGTGAGTTCTAAACTCCATCTGGACCGCTTTCCGCCTCTGAAGAAGCCCTCGTGGTTCTGTTTTTCACAGACATCCATCCAGCCAATCACAGACCTCCACTGACAACCTCTGCTCATACCTCATCAGACTGGAGAAAACTATCCATGTTGAACTTTGACCCCACAGGAGTCGCTCTGTAGAGACAGTAAATGAGTGACAGGGTCGACATTCACATTCGTCTCGGAAGGGAGTCTCAAACCCGACGTCTTTACTCGGGATTTACATCTAAATAAGGTAAACGTGTGTATACAGTATTTAGCAAAAGGCTTTCGGTATTTAACGGTGATTTCGACAGTCATGCTGACCTGAGCGTCTACAGACAGAATCTGATTCGGAGAATTCCACCGAACGTCTTCAGCTCTTCGGACACAGACGTGATGTTCCCGGCACCGTAAGGTGCACAGCGTTGGTATCTTCAGCATTCTCAGAAGTGAATGTATGTTGGCGAGGACCTCTGTTGGTGGGTAATTATTTCTTAAACCCAGAAGGTGAACTTCAATGATGTTTTTATAAAGGACATTTGAAAAGGAGGAGGGGCCTGTAGGTTTGATTGACAGCTCTGACACCCCCTACTTCCTGGCCCCTTCTACAACTTTTTCTCCGTTTCCCTCCATCCTCCACACACCACAAACGTGGCCACGCCCACTCCACACACCACTAAATCCGAGTGAAATTAGTGAACACGTCTTGCTTGGAAAATATCCCTCATTTTCTGTTTCAAGATCAACCAGTAATACTGAATCCACGAGAATTTTGTCTGGTTTTATTTGCAGAATTTTAATCCGTTTACTTTTTTCTTCCCCAGGATGATTTTTTAAAAACCCGGGCTGCACACTCACACAGAATGCAGGTACCTTCATCATCTCCACCTCCACATCAGAGAAGACGGGGTCACGGTGATGACCTCCAGTAATGACCGCCTGCCGTCACCTCCTTCTCTGTCCTGTGCGTAGATGACGCAGAACATGTTCCAGGAAGGGCTCTACCATGTGTTCTTCAAAGAACGTCCACAACCGCGCCCCACCCCAACAAGCAGCGGTGAGGCTGAAATGAGGGAGCTGCGGTTGGTCCGCTGGGTCATGACGGTAGTGAACACTCGCCTTCTGGTGACAGGGGTGAGAAGGTTCTGCACTTTAAACGTTCATTCGTTCGTTTCTCCTCCATCGAGCTCTGTGTGTTCCAGAACCCACATCTCTCTCTCTCTCTCTCTCTCAGGTGGTGCAGTTGGTCGGCTCTCTGGCCTGTATTCTGTCCACCGTGTCGTTCGCGTGTGTGAGTTCCGCTTGTTCGGTCTCCATGACGACGCCCGTCTGGAGCAGCCTTTTTGTGAGTTTTCTTGTGTTCCATGTTGACTTTCTTGTGAAGTGATTGTCATTGTGATACACAGCAGCACAGCACACGGTGCACACAGTGAAATTTGTCCTCTGTATTTAACCCATCACCCTGAGTGAGCAGTGGGGACCATGACAGGCGCCCGGGGAGCAGTGTGTGGGGACGGTGCTTTGCTCAGTGGCACCTCAGTGGCACCTTGGCGGATCGGGATTCGAACCGGCAACCTTCTGATTAACCGCTAGGCCACCGCCGCCTTTCTGTAACACTGTGTGTGTGTGTGTGTGTGTGTGTGGTTCCACAGTTCCTCGCGGCTGGTGGACTTGCCGTTGTTCTGCAGAAGAACCCAGATAAAGTGAAAGTGGGTTGGAGTGTTTTCTCAGCTTGGAGTCGAGTTCCGCGGCCGCGTGGGGTTAAAATCTGTTCTCAACGCAGGTCCTGACACTGACGGGCCTCAACATCTTCAGCTTCCTGCTGGGAATGTGTGCGCTCTTCACCTTCACACTGATGAAGCCCAGCGACACCAAGACACTCACAATTAAACAGGTCTGTGTGTGTGTGTGTTTGTGATTATTAACGTTTCTACAGTCATTCCCTCTGTTAACTCCGCCCCCTCAGCGTGTGGGCGTGTCAGTGATGAAGGGCACGTCAGTTGTCTTCCTGCTGCAGTGTGTTCTGGCGTCGCTATACACACTCCTCCTGGTATGGAGAGGCCTGAGACGCTACCGAGACCCTCAGAGGACGGATTACAGCAGGGTATTCCAGGTAACGACACACACACACACACACACACACACACACATAACCTTTCACCTGGTCACTCCCATTCATCCCATTTTCAGGAACAAGATGAGCACCCACTGATGGATTCAGAGGAGTTCACTCTCTAATATGACTGTGTGTGTGTGTGTGTGTGTGTGGGGGGGGGGGGGGGAATTATGTTTTTGTGCTAATATTTAAAAAGTAAAACATCTCAAACTGATGTGTCTGTGTGTGTTCTCTACATTTACGCGTATGTGGTTTAAGGACTTCAAAGCAGGTTTAAGGACTTTTAAAGACCTTTTTTAAGGCCACTTTCATCAAATGTAAGACGCTGCATCATCATTTCATCCAAAGCCCAGAGCCAGACGCTCTTCTAAAATACAATATTAATTGTATTTCATCTTAACTAATAGATTATTTTTCCTTCCAAATTTCTGTCAGATTGCTGTCTGTCTGTGTGCATGTGCGTGTGTGTGTGCATATGTGTGTATGTGCATGAGTGTCTGTGTATAAATAATAATAATAAAAAAGTGTAGTGATTGTCACATGTGATACACAGCAGCACAGCACACAGTGAAATTTGTCCTCTGTATTTAACCATCACCCTTGGTGAGCAGTGGGCACCATGACAGGTGCCCGGGGAGCAGTGTGTGGGGACGGTGCTTTGCTCAGTGGCACCTTGGTGGATTGGGATTCGAACCGGCAACCTTCTTATTATGGGGCCACTTCCTTAACCGTTAGGCCACCGCTGCCCATGTGTGTGTGAGTGTCTGTGTGTGTGTGCGTGGGTTTGTGTCTGCATGTATGTGCATGAGTCTCTGTGAGTGTGTGTGTTTGTGTGTGTATGTGCGTGAGTGTCCGTGAGAGTGAGTGTGCATGTGTGTGTTTGCGTGTGGATGAGCGTGAGTGTCTCTGAATGTCCGTGTGTGTGCGAGTGTGTGCCCTTGTGTGCATGTTTGTGTGTGAGTGAGTGTGTGTGTGCTTGTGTGTGTGTGTGAGTGTGTGTGCATGTTTGTGTGTGAGTGAGTGTGTGTTTGTGCTTGTCTGTGTGTGTGAGTGTGTGTATGTTAATGTGGAGTAAATACTCATTAACGCAGACGAGCAAACAGGTAAATGGGCCAGAAATGTATTGAGAGAAACCCGTTGTCCTGACGACTGTGGACTCGCAGTGAATCAAGTCTCCTTCTTCCCTTCAAAAGAAACAGATGAACAGAAAAAGGAACAAATTGCCCTCAAATGAAAAGTGAAGCGTGCGCAGGGACCCCGGTGATGAGATGAGACGGGGGGATCAATACTGTTTAAAGTGCGGAACAGGCGGAAAGGCCTGGAGGAAGAGTGGGAAAAGAGGAAGGTGTGTGATGGGACCTGTTATCAAGTCATCTGATTACATGGAGATCGAGGTCATGTGGTCACGTGGTCCTCACAAAGTTCTCCTGGTTCTGCAGGGCCAGGCTTGTGTTCTTTAAAAGCTTCATTAGAGGATATTTAGAGGGATGAGTTATGCAGACAGCGCTGTTTACAGGCTCCTCGTGGACAAAGCGCAGGATTTCTACGATGGCCATTTTATGGCATTTTAAGTCGCTCCGCCGTAACCGTAAAAGCGTTCTGACCGGAGAACCGACCTTTACAGGCCACCGATGTACTCTCAGGCACCTCGGATTCTTTATTCAGAATCAGCTGAAAAATCGGAGACGGCTGCAGAAATGTCACATGGCGCAGTGGTGGCCTGGCGATAATCAGAAGGCTGCGGGTTCGAATCCCTTGATGAAGGTCCCTGTCATGGCCTGTCATGGCTTTATCAGGGCTAGAAGGTTGCGGGTTCGAACCACGACCCGCCAGGGTGCAACTGAGCTCCCCTTGATGAAGGTGCCACCTGCTCACCAAGGGTGACGGTTAAATACAGTGGACGCGTGTCACCGTGTCACCGTGTGCTGTGCTGCAGTGTCTCACCATGACAACCACGTCACTTTCACAAAGATATTTTACTTTTGTTCGGTAGGGGGCAGCATTTGGTTAAAAACAGTAGTGAAGGAGAGAAGTGTAAAATGTGAGCTGGTGTTAATGTCGTGTATCTCCTCTCTCTCTCTCTCTGTTCCCAGGGCGACCGCCTCCTCTCTCGCTCATCACATTCGCTCTTTCCTCAGACTGAAACGCGGAGAGGTGAGAATCAGCCCGCCGTCTCCCATTAATCACACACACGCAGGCCGCATTACTGCAGAGGAATCAGACTACGGGCGTCCATCACAGCTATGAGGGGGAGAAGGTGGCAGCTGAGACCTCAGCACTAAGTCAAAAAGGCCGCGACCCTAATGACTTTATAGGGTACAGATTCTGAGGTGTACGCCGTTGATGTATGAAGGTGAAAGTGGTTGTCATTGTGACACGGTGACACGTGTCCTCTGCATTTAACCATTGTCCCTTGGTGGGTGGTGCCCGGGGAGCAGTGTGTGGGGACGGTTTCCGGATTCTGGACCTCCTGTAATTCCTTTGTCGCTCTCCGGAGGCCTGCAGGTGAGGCGGCCGTGGCCTTGGGTGCTCGGCAGTCCCGCCCGTGTCCAGCGGGGGGTGCTGTTCGTTCGGCGTTGGCCGCCCTGCTGGTGCCCCCGCCCCCCAGATAACACAGCGGTGAGAAAATGGCAGCTGGGGGGACATTCACCTTGATTATCCGACATTAGAAATGACTTAGACTGACAACATGGTGGCGGTGGGGAGGAGCGTCTCCCGCTCTTCATCCCTCCATCCTTTCACCGTGGGATATGCTGTTAGAAGCACTTTACAAAAATATATATTTTTCTGTCATCCCTCATTCTCTCAAAATATTCGCGTCTAGACTGAAGAGTACAGAAAAGCAAACAGAACCAAAATAAAGGTGGTTTGCAGAGGGGAATAAAGAAAAGAGAAAGAGCAAGATGAGAGAGAAGTGTGGTGGGGCCACGTGGAGGGAGGGCGGGAGGAAAGAAAAGAAAACGGGAACGTTCCTCTTTGTTCCCCCCTGAATCCAATTATCCCGAGCGTGTTTCCCAACAATAGAGCCACATTCATATCAGAGCGACGGGGAAAAGCCAGAATACAGAGCAAGCGCCGGAATCAGAGGTGACCATGACACACACACACACACACACATGAACTATACACACACACCACTCTGATCCAGAAAAGCACAATTCACCGTATTCAAATACACAATAAAAACCATTTCAGCATCTCCGGTTGAGGATGAGCAGACAGGAGGACAGGCAGCTACGGCCAAGGTGGGATGGAGAGATGGTTGTGAAAGAGAGAAAACGATCCTCTGATCTGAATCTGGGAATGTCCATCTACTGAAGTCGTACGTCCATGCTGAGCGTCCAGTTGTGTCCATAAATCCCGGATGGGCGTGATGTCCACCCCTCACACGGGTGAATTTGGCAGGAAATCTGCAGAACGTCCGAATCTTTGCTCTTCTTCCTGCTCTCTGCCAGTTAGAGAGTCCGCCTCTCATCTCTGTTCTTCACTCGTTACCTGATCAATACCTCATTTAAATCAGTGGTGTTAAACAGCTTGGCCTGTGGCATGGACACACACACACACACACACACACACACACACGTATGGACGGTCTATAGCTTTAACTCAGTTTAAATATGTGTTTTTATTTAGCCTCATGTTGCTGTGTGTTTTATAAATGATATTTCTGCCCTCTGGTTTATCCCCATTTATCATTATTTATCATTAGCAACATTTCAGTCCCCCGTTAAATAATGACAAATGGGTCCGTAATGGACATTTGCATAAACTGATTGAAGGAAGCACACAGTTTCTAAACAACTGTGTCTGTGTGTGTGTGTGCATATGAAATATGAAGGTGACTCTGCTGCCGTATGAACAACCAGTGAACCTCTGAAGACACATCTGTCACCATGGCAACGCTCACTGACAGCCCTGTGACATGCATGACAAGTCCGTTCCGTCGGTGAAGAAATAAACAGGAGGAGAATGTTTCCAGTAGTACCCCAGCTCTGCCGACGCCCGATTATCATTAGATGAATTGATTAGAAGGCCAAATTCATGACTGGCCAATAAGAGTTCTGTTTCAGTCCTGATGTCTAGTTTATAGACGAGTCCACAGATAATTCCTGCTTTGTGAAACAGCCCCCACCTGCCTTGATAGACGACACTCGCACACACACACACACACACACACGGAAAAGCTGTGGTTTTCCCCACGGCTGCAGACATTCTAATCAGAATTTGGTTTAATAATTCACACGGCGCTCGGATTCTTCACCCCGTCTGCCTGTTCAAACACACTCCTGTTAGCTCAGAGTCTCAGGACAGGGTCTGAGGACGGACAACGTGTGTGTGCGCATCACACAATAATATTAAGTGTCTGATTGTAGATAGTGGGAGCTGCAGAAAGGCCACGTGGGCACCCCACCAGAGACCATTATGGACAGAAGGTCAGGGTCCTCTGCCCAAGTCCTCCATTTTTATAGGTGCATCAAACAATTAATTCTAACGTTAAAGAACAAGTTGCAAGGTAGGCAGGTGTTATCTGTATTTCTCCACATTTCCACGGACACCTCATGAAGTAAGATGGTCATGAAAGCAGTACACACAGCATGTAACATCCTAACATGGATGCAATCGAATGCAAGCACGTGTAGACTTTCACCAATATTATCCAGGGTAGACCATTACTGGACCCCTCTGCACTACCTGCGTGCATCAACAACGTCCTCTTATCTGGACTGTTCTTGCCCTGACCGTTGTAAACTAGGAACATCCTACAAAAGCTGCTTTCTTGGAGATGCTATGATGGCCACTCCAATACTGATGATTAAAATCAACTTCAAGGACAAAAGGCAAGTGGAGCTCATACCAAAAGGTTCTATCTGACCACATGATCTCCTATACCCCATTCTGGATCATCCAGATAGTCTTTGGCAGGCCTGGACGTGTTGCTGGCCATGACGGTGTAGCGTGTTACTAATGGTGACCTTTGAGGTCCCAGTTCTCTTCTGGTCATTGTCTAAGTCATCCTGTGTAGTTCTGGGCAGACTCCTCACCGTCCTTGCTATCCTTGATATACCACGAGGCCAGATCTTGCATGGAGCCCCAGTCCAGTGGATAATTTTCTAATAATTGTGCCAAAAGTTCTCACCAAGCTGTCTGCATATTGAGTGGTAGAAAGGACGCATGATGAAAATGACATTTCTCAGTGGTCTCTGTGAGAGACTGCACTAAAATCTTGTGTTGTGGATATGACAATGGAGTTCATGGGAAGCTGCGGTTGAGAATATTGTTTTGTAAGATGTTTGTCCTCACTTGAGTTAAGGTAAAATCCAGGGACAGATATTTGGCGTCTTCTGACTTGTCTTTCCTGTGACCCCTGTGATGGACGACACTCCTAATCCTACATGTTAGCGTTTGTGTGAATGAGCTCATCATGGGTTCTTTTGCCACGTCAGACTGACCTCTGGTCTCTGAATGAAGGGTCTCTGTGGTCTGAATAGTCAATAAACAAATGGTAGAGCATCCAAATGCATATAAAGCAAAGCCTTCTTTCACAATGAAAGGTCCAGTTCCTGAGCAATACCAGACAGGATAAAATGCTGCCTTTCCATCTGGTTTGGTTTGGTAGCTCAAAAGGGTAAAAAAGTTATGTGATGGAAATGCTTTCATGTGATTGGTCAGCGCAGTCATCAAGAAGAAGAAATCCCTCCACAGCGGATTTATGATCATGGTTACCATCTGGTTCTGCTGATTCGAACCTCGCTCTGAGAAGACAGCAGGCTGTGATTACATTCAGCAGAGACTAGATTGCTCTCACAATGATAAATGGACCTAGAAACATCATATTAGTATTAAATTAATCCATCCATCCATTTTCCTTAACTGCTTTTTTTGTCCAGCCAGGAGACATAAGATGGTACGAATGGAACTCACGCCAAAACTGGACCGGTCCAAGACCACTTTTCCAAGCGGACCAGAGCATGGCTGTTTGGTCCAGACCAGAATTCACTGGCCAAACCTATCCAAGTTCTTCGGGGTTCGGTTCCAGATACATGAAATGCACGTTTAATTAATGGCATGTAAGGACCAGCGGTCTTTGTATATTAATTTGTCAATGTTTTCGCTCTACAGCCCTATAAGTGGCTGAAAATGTAAGAGAAATGCCCAACAATGCATTTATTTTGTTTCCATGACAACAAAAGCTCTCAGCTAATGAAATTAGCTTCAGTAATTGCCTGTTCACACGTAAAGGGAATCTGATGGATGCAATTCCACACGCAGAGCTGCTTTCACTGTTTCAATCCCAGTTGCATTAAATCCCGCATGGCATTATGGTGAAATGATGAACAACATGGCTCTGTTGGGTAACTAGTTTGCCTGGAGCAGAGCGAGGATGCAAGAACCGTCCTGAGTAGGAAAATGATGAAGATGGGAAATGCACAGGCTGCGTTTCACCTGGATAAGGCGCTGTGAAAGCCTGCATGGTCCCAAGTTAAACCTCTGCGGTATGGGTGCTCCAGTGTGTTCCAGTACCGTGCTCATTGAACAAAGAAAGAATGTTTTTACGGCATTCCACATCCATGTGCATTCAATCTGAAGCAGCTGCCTGATCTGTTCTGCATTGGAGGCCTAGCAGGTAAGGAAACAGACCCATAATCGGAAGGTTGTGCTGTCAAGGTGCCACTGATGAAGGTCCCGTCCCCACACGCTGCTCCCCGGGTACCTGTCATGGTTCCCCTTGGTGACGGTTAAATACAGAGGACACGTTTCACCGTGACACCGTGTGCTGTGCTTGCTGTGTATCACTGTGTATGACAAAAACAGTCACTTTCTTTCACTTGTGGACTGGAACATGGAGGAAGAAGGAAAATAAATTCTGAGAATAACTAAAAAAATGCTCGTGAACTTTAAAAAGCGATTAAAACCAATTATGCATAAAGTAATTATTTTCCATTTGGTAAAACTGAACTTGGGGGTTCAGTTCACTAGTCAAACTAGTCCTTTTGCTTTCTATGGACCGCCGCAACCGCGTTGACCTCAGCCTGACTCGTGGAGCGTTTGCATGCACGTCTCTACCCCATGTCACATGCTGTGGAGGGAAGTCCGTTTATTGACTCGTTTATTTCCAATTCTGCTAATACAGGTGGTTACTCGCCTGGAAATATCTTGTTTTTTCAAAATGACCAATTACGTCACAAAATGCAGCAGCACGACTAATCTTCAACCTTCCCAAGTTCTCCACACCGCCCCTCTGCTACGTTCCCTCTGTAAGAATGGACATCACGGGAGGCTGCTTTTGCCTTGCATAACAGATGTCTGCAGGGGGAAGTGTGACATTCCTGTGTCAACGGTTGTGGGTGAAGATTCGACACCCCGGTTTTTACATGCCTTTTGTCCGACATCAACGTGTGAAGTATCAGCTGTCAGGACCGCCCACCCTCTTTGTCTTCCCCAATTGGGAGGCACCGGGGGGCGTGACATCAGAAACAACAGGTTCTGATTGGTCAGTGACAACTTCCTGTAGGCCAGTGACAACTTCCTGTAGGCCAGGGGTATAAAAGTCTGCTCACATGTGGAAAAAAAAAGGGACCTCTGAGCTTCTTGCTCAGGGGGTTTCCCTCGGAAGCCGGAAGGCTTCTGAGCCTTTCTCTCCCCCTCTCTTTCTCTTCTCCCTCTTTACTCTTTCTTCTCATTTTTACTTTCTCTGTAACCTTGGTACCTTTTTACATTCAATATTCACATGTAACTACAATAATTATTTACCGGTGTTAATAAATTAGAAACTGTTCATTTTTAACCTCTATTGTGCCATGCCTCTTTCTGCCAGGTAACATCAAATTGGAGTGGTTGAATACAGTGCTTTGTGTGGAGGGAGAAAGAGTTTTTCTACACACTCTATTCTCTTCTCTCCACACCACATGGTCTTCATTGTTTTTACACCTCCACTGGCTCCCAGTAGCTGCACCATCAGGTTGTAAATACTGATGCTGGCCTACAAAGCCAAACATGGAGTAGCACCATCCTACCTCACAGCCCTTATTACACCTCACACTGCACCTCGTATACTCCGAGCATCCAGTACTGCTCGCCTGGTCCCTCCATCTCTGAAGGTAAAAGGAAGACGCTCATCTAGACTCTTCTCCGTCTTCCAGCTCAGTCACTGAGCACCTTCACACGGCAGCTCAACACCTTCCTCTTTAGAGAAGATTTAGATGAACTTGTAACTTTCTTCTTGTCTGACTTCTGTATAGAAACTAGAACAGAGGGAATAAAAAGATTGTATTCATAGTTGGGGGTCCTGGTGAACCAGAAGTGATCACTCTGGATAAGGGCGTCTGCCAAATACTGCAAATGTAAATGTAGATAGGTGGCAAACACAAAAAACGGAAAGCGTACAGGTCTGCACACGTTTACCGCACCTTATACCATGGGGTTACGGCGTCATCCGAAGGCACTGATGCTTCTGGGTCAAAGACTAGAGGGGTGAAGCTTGAACATCTGCACGCAGGAATAGCTTGAATAGTTTGTTGGACTTTCAGTGGGACTAACATGTTAACAAGTCCAGTTTCATGCAGATTAACACAATAATTACACCATTTCTAATGTCCTGTAAATGTAGATCTCCGGCAGAAAACCTCTGTAAGAACTCTGTATGACAGGAGTTTCTTGCTTCCTCTCGAGAGACTGGAGAGCGCCTGAGTTGGCTAATAAATGACTTGGCTAATTTACATATAAGCACCATCAGTTGGCTTGCAAATGCAGCTGCTTTGCATAATGGCCACCTCCTGTTGCCACGGCAGCTTCGTGCTCATTAAGCCCGATAAGGCAGGAAGAAAGACGGAGGAGGAGAACAGAAGAAAATGAACGTGTCGGTGGCCCTGAGTGTGAAACGTCCCACGGAGAGACGTCAGGAGCGGCTAATGGACCAGCGCCAACCTGCTGTTCTGCACGTCTCCAGATAAACCGGAGCGTCTTCCGCTCTGGTCACATGAAGTGGGAACTTGAAAAAAGTTGCGAGACGGGCGCCGGATCGGCTGATCACTGCACCCTCCACGACGCCGGTTACGCCCGGCAGTGAGCGCCATGAGGGCCGAATGCAGCTGGCACCCTTTCAGGACAGATAGACGAGAGAGACGGAGAAAGAGTGGAATGGTGAGCAGGGGGAGGGGTGTGAGGTGGCGCAGCGAATGAGGACCGAGCGCCGGGGAAGGTTGGCACCGTGCCATCCATTCAGTGGCAGCGCCAGGGAGGGCGTGCTGGCATGCCAGCATCTGCCGGGGAAACGGAAGAAAGACGGAGACGCGGAGACAGAAGGGACGCCAAGCGAATGGCGAGAACGAGGGACTCGGCGTGGCCAAAAGTCGCGAAAGCAAAAACGGGGCGACTGTGCCACGGAAATGCCTGCGAACGCCGAAATGCCTTCACTGGCCGCACAGCAACAGGAAGTGGCGCCAGGAAGAGGGGAGGACGTGCCGCGAGGACGAGGGGAGGACGTGCCGCCACTGGGCAGGAGGACGGCGGCAGCACTTCCCACCGAGCAACAGGCTTCGTTCGCCGGGGACGCGCAGCCTCAGAATCCGGCTTCTTCAACCAGAAGGATGCCACGCGGTCGCCATGGCGCTCTTGTCGTCGGTGCCATTGGTGGCGCCCATGGATGACAGCGCGGCTCTGCCGATGCCAGCGCGCCACCCCCACGCTCAGTCTAGTCCGTTGGCACTGAGTGACTTGACCTCCATTGGCTGCGACGTCCCAGCATCGCGTCCACGCGTGGCAAGACATGGCGTCCGGCGCAAATTTCGACAAAAGGCTCAACGACTCGGCGCCACTGCGGCTTTTAATTGCCGTTAATTACGGCAACGGTGCTGAAACAAAAGCAGCAGGCTGCCAGACTATATCTGGGGAGGGGGGCAGCGGGCACGAACAGACTTCCTGCCACCATGCCAACCACACGCAACACAGCCCATTTAGTGGGGTGCCGGCGCCGTGCCGTGGATAAAGGAGGAGGAAGGTGGCAAAGAGGAGGACGGGCAGGCTGTCTGAAGATGCCCAGATACACTAAATCCGAGATGGCGGAGACGACTGGCACGTTTCCATGGGGATTAGCCGGCGTCGGCGGGCACCGTGCCAGTCGTGTTGCCAGCCGCAGGGTGGCTCCTGTTGGACGTGGCACCGCCGCACCATGGACGCATAAATAATGTAGCAAGGGAGGGATTGCGAGCTGCCAGCCTCCCGCCGCCAGCCTGGCAGTCGCGGTTCCAGCTGCCACCGAGGAACGACCCGCGGAAATACAGCGACGCCATGTCTGCTTTCTGGGGCTTTTTTTTGAGGTGACCGTCACAATTGCGGCCATTTTAAAAATGCGAAGGAGGCGCGAGAAAACGAGCGGTTTAATTTGTTGCCGCTGATTGCTCTTTTGTGCGCACGCGGTGGCCGTTTGATTGGAGGATCTGTGCGGATATGCTAATGAAGCCGTGTTAACAATGTCTTAAGAGACCGCCTCTTTATGCACCTCCTCCCAGGATCTTAATTTTACCTCATCTTCATTATGCAAATGGATTACGAAGAAGGACGAAAAGGGCACCGGTGGTGGTGGAGGGAAATAATGGCGCCTCCCCCCCGCCAGCCAGGCGCTCTTTTCCTTTAAAGTTGGATTTTAAAACACCGGGATTATAATCTGAACAGGATTACTCCTCTTCGCGGCGTGGATTTTACCACCGAGGTGGTAATAAAGACGGCTTCGCTGGCGCCCCGCCGTTGTGCCAACAGGGACGCCGCTCTAGATTGAGAAGTGGGGGAGGACGAGTGAGATGACGGGCTAATATCCCGGCTGCTTAATCATCAGATAGTACAATTGCTATATGCATATTTCATTTGCATCTCATTAAGTGGCCAGGACCCCCCTCACAGCCCAGAGAAATGAGGGGCGGACGGGGAGGCCTGAAAAGCCCCAGTGGGAGAGGAACGGAGAAGCCATTTATGGAATATGAACTGCAGCCTTTCCATTTTAATCGTGTCCATTATGATGAAATATTCAAGTCTCGGTGCAATTACTGCAACTAATTCACTTCACCTTCAGAGGGGCTCAAGTGAAGTTTGGAGAAGCTCTAAAAGGAACTTGGCCCCCGTGCCCGTTTACTTGCTGGTCTCCTGCCTTCCCCGCACTTTTGTTTTACGCCGGCCCCGCCCGCTCGGGCCGCTGGGCTTTGTGCCGGAGCAGGACATTAGTATGCAAGTCCTGATTCCGGTGAAGCGTTCCAGCGGAGTCCATGTTCGGTCCATTGTCTCTGGCCGCAGAATGTGCCATCTGTCCCTGCCTGGACGACGCTGTTCTTTTGTGTGAAAACAATAGCAGCGTTCAGGCCCACGGACACACAAGTAAAAATCATTAATCACGGGGTGTGAGATTTCATTCAAAACCAGCTTCTACATCTGCATGTGCGTTTAGGCCACCATGCTCCAAAGAAAATGGCTCCCTGCTAGTGGCACGGATCAGGGCGGCCGCTTTGACGCTCCAGCCTTCCTGTTCCTGTCTATGAAGTGTGGACACGTCCCACGTTTGTGTGTCTGCTCAGAGTATTGTGTGTTTTGCATGCGGTGTGTGTGATGGGGGTTTGTGCATGAAGTGAGGTAGTGTGTGTGTGTGTGTGTGTCTGGCTTGTTTGAAGGCATTTTGTTTCCAGGCCGTGTGCATGTGTCCGTGGTATCGGTAACAATATTCTAATTTTATGAAAAGTAATTTTCAAATTAAAAATTTTTACATGACCTCCCATCAGTGTGAGTGCAGTGCAGGGACCTTATCGGCCCGCCCCCCAACACTAATCAACACGGCGGGCCGCGGACGCCTCCATATAATAGAAGTGTCTGCATTGATTATACTACGGGAACGTGAGGCAGCTAATCTGGTTAAAAAACGGAGGCCTAAATTAGAGCCCTCAGCAGATTTTTAAGATTGGCCGATCCATCATTCATAACGAGGCCGGGACAGGGGAGGGGGACCGGTCCTGCATTATTCAGAGTCTCGCTTTACCATCCGCTTTCATTGCCCCCCCCCCAGTCTGTCGGCCTCACTTCACTCCCACCGCAGGATCCGGACGGCCGCGCCGCGGTTTACAACCCGACCGCTCGAGGAAATAAATAAATCCATATTCCCGTAGGTGCCGGTGCACCGATCCACCTGCCGGGGCGCCGTGTTCAAAAGACGAGATTACGTTCCACTGGTTTTTTTTTTCATGCAAATCAGTTCTGTAAGCATTACGTTCACCGCCCCACTCGCCTTTTAACAGCAAACGTACACGCGTGCGCGCACACACACACACACACACACACACACACACGCGTGGTTCTCTCCTCGAGGTCAGGAGGTCACAGATTTAGCATAATTTATCATATCAGTGTAAAATATTCTCCATGGCGACGCGTGGCCGTTCACGTTCCTGCTGGTAGTTATTAGCATCTCATTACAGCAGGAGAGGAGGAGAGGAGGAGAGGAGAGGGGGACAAATGAAAGGAGCGCTTACAAAATTGCCAAGGCCAAATAATTGAGGGTGGAGATTAAACGTGGAGGGACGCTGGAGAAGAAGCTCGCCCTGCCGCGCTGGTGCGACGCAGTCCGAACCCGGCACCGGGCTGGGGGTGCACAGAGGGACCGGAGCTGCAGACGAGCGACGCATTCGAGCATTAAGATGAGGGCCAGATAATAAACCGAAGGGTGAATATTAATGACTGAAATCTTGTCTGGAAACTAAAGATAAAGTAAAAAAATATATAATGTGTCAGTAAAGAAGAATAAAATCCATCGTTTCACTCAGCATTCGTATGTTTGAGGGTTGAAGAGCGTCTGTGAAAGTGAAAAGAGACGCTTTAATAAAGTAGCCTGTCCCTTTAAGAGGGACCAGCAGTGCAGCGCTCATGAATAAAGATGAGGCAGCGCGCATACATCAGCAAGAGCCATCTATCAGCCAGGCCTGTCTGCAGACATAAGACACCCAGCTGAAACAGCCACACACACACCAAATATCATTATCTAGCCCCTTACACACACACACACACACACACACACACACACACACACACACACACACACCATCGCTGCACCCGGCCCGATATCACCTCCCCTCCCCCGAGACTGCGGAAGCATTAATATTCGGGGGGGTTCTACCTTCCTTCTGTGCCTCATTCACGCCTATCAAAATAAAAAAGGTCCCTCTGTCCATCACATCTGCACGTCCCCCTCATGTCGGGCGGTTTTAGGTGGCTTTTTCATCTCGTCATCGTCACCGAGGAGAAAAGGACCGAGGTGCAGGGGGTGCCGCAAACGCAGACACGCCAGACTGCGTATTAATACGAAGAACCAGGCCACACGAATTTACCAGCGTAGAAATATTAATAATGAAAACTACGACAAGCCAACGCGGCCAAAAAACCGGCAGTAAAGCCGCCGCGCGTGCTCCACGACGCCCAGGGCCTGAATCTTCCTCCAATCCACCGGAGAACGGCCCTCTGATCACCTTCAAACAATGATGATAAAAAGCGTCCTCGCAGGACAGCGTTAACGTTAATAATATCTTCACTCAAAGGAAACTCGTCTGGCTAAATGTCACCGGTTTAATTAACGCCTGGCCGGGGTCGGACTCCAATTCACTTAACGCCGCGCGGCCACGCAGGAATAATTTAGCATGTTAATCACAGGCCGGACGGCCGGCCGGCCGGGCCAGATTTACGCCACGCTGGCACGCGCTGTTATTATTTTCCCCACTAATCGACATGCCGATAAATCCCACGCCGCACCAGCAGATTCATCTGCGGCGAGGACGCCACTTCCCTTCGTCTCCTTCTCTGAGGGCGGGGACGCGAGGTGGGGTGGACGACCACGCCGACTACGTCTCGTTTGCAACAAAACAGGCTTTATTGACAGGATGGGTTGTGGGACAGTCGGGTGGACGTCGCCAAAACAAAAACCAGGAGTCACATGACAAAGGCTCGTATTTACAACGTTATTTGGCTATCGCTATGGTTACAGTAAGAACCTTTTTGAGGAAATCTGAGACAGGAGTTGCACTTGAAATGTAGTCGAGGTTCTAAAAGCGAGACAGGGTCCCCCCCCACAGCAGAGTCAGACATTACACACAGACAGACATGTCTATTAAAACCGTACCAGTGGGATATTTGGAATGCTGACTTCTGTATAAACAATATACATCATTGGTATTTCAACATTAGCTACGTCAAAAGAATAAAAAAGAAGGTACATGTCTTGTCACAGTCTTTAACAATGGTTAAAAGCAGTTATCATCAGGGTCATTGAAGTTGTTGTCAGCTAGCTGTCTGTTGTTATTAAAGCTTAGAGGAAAAAAGCAAATTCAGCATGCATTTTAGTATCAATACAAAACTACATTAGCAGCAAACAGTATTTTCTCAACGATCAGACCTGAACCAAAAATTCCATAAACGGGGAGACGAGGAAAACAAGAAAGAAACAAATGTTGGTCACAGGAAGGTTAACAAAGAAGGTTGTACTATCTTACAAACATCAGTGGCTCTATATTGGTGCTACTCCATGTCACAAGCACAGGGGCTCATTTGGTATTTGCTTTCTCGTGTAACTTCACCGAGGAAACGCTGGTTCCTCAATGAATAAGCGCAAACTGCAGACTCTCATTTTTTAAAAGCAAGAACGCATCAAGTATAAAGAAGTGTTTTGTTTGCACCATTGGTTAAAATAATTTGTCTTTGGATACTCCATTAAAGCAATACTGTTTATTATTATTTGTATTATTGTTTTCATTATTACTGAATTCGTGGTAACTGCAGGAACATAAAATGGATCTGCTGATGATCGGTGGGGAAACTTAGCACATTGGACTTCCAAAAAATGTGTGAAAAAGTAAAGTAGTGCTTCAAATGAAAGCAAACAAGTTTAAGTGCGTATGTGAGATGCAACGATCGAGAAAATGTCTCAAGGCTGAACGCCCCAGAGAAGAGGAGAATAAGGGCCGTGCAAATGGAAAGGTACTAATGGCGGTACTTTGGACCATGAGGATAATGCCAATGACGATGATTATGAAGAAGGCTTCGGATAGTACACTGTTTCCCATATTCAGGGTGACCACAACATCCACTGAAGTGCCTTTGAGTTGAACTATACAAAAAACATCTGCTTTTCTGGTCCTACCAAACAGTTTAAATTCAACAATCTACACAACACCAAAATGTTCATACATGTAACTATCATAAAACACATCATTTCTTTGAAAAAAAAAGGAAATAAAATTCATTCAAGTCTGCATTACTCTTTGTTTAGGATCACGTTTAAGTCAAAAATGAAAATAGAAACAATTACGGTTATAAGACTAGTAAATGTCATTTATAGGGGAAAAAACAGGACTTAATTTTTCCCTTTTCTAAACACTTACACTTTAGGCTTTTTTTTTTCTTTGCATCTTCCGAAACAGAATCTATACAAGGAGTTCAGAACGAGAAATTACCAGTTGCTGACCTGAGAGGAGACAACGTTACACTACATCTGAATTTTACCAAGAAATTGGTGCACATTTTAACACTCGGTTAGGGCTGCTTGTGTGTGTGTTGTGTAGAAATATGGCATTCGGGTATACGAGATATATCAGGTATGCAAGAGTGGTAGACCAAACAACAAACAGGAAGTTTAAAATGAAGGTGTGAGTGGAGTACCACTTTGGTCACCGCATACTCCAATATCCATTTACAAATGTCCTCTTCAAACCGTCTGATGAATGAGATCCAGCATGTTAAATAAGAAAAACATTCTACTCAAGCGTATTATTTTTTTGGTTATGAGCACTGGAATTGCAGTTAGTTTGCTTCACATATTAGTCAATCCAACTGTTTCATTTTTTTGTTTAGCATTTAATTTTTTGTCTTTGTGTTTCTCCAACTGACATCCACTCTCAAAAGCTTTTCTCCTTTGTAGTTTCCTTTGTTTTAAAATCCCATTGAGTCTGTTCCAGCAGAGGCGAGGTCAGTACCATAAGCCCCACTGGTCAGGGAGCTTGTGCCCAGCTAAGGCTCCTCTGACGGGGGTGGAATTAGTCTCTCCAGTGACCCCGCTCTGGTGTGGCCTGCTGCCCCTGCAGCAGAGTCTGTTGGTATTGAAGGGCGAGTGCCTGACTTTCTCGCCAAATTTGAGGTAACCGTTGAAGGTAGAGAAGGAGTTTGGTTGCAGAAGGAAGCCAGCGTTGTGTCGGCTGCCCCTGGTAAAGCTGTCGAGAGGAGAGGTTGGGGATCCAGAGATGGAGAGGACGAGGAGGACGAGGAGGAGGGTGGAAGAGTCAGCATGGACGGAGGGACGGTCTGTGAGGTAGATGGCATGGCGGAGTCCCGGGCGCAGGTTGCGGTGTGAGGTAACACGGGGGTGACGTTCTCTTTGGCGTTCGGTTGCTCCGCCATGCTGCGCTTGTGCTGTGGAGACTCCAGGTGCCGGCTCAGTGCTTCACCATCATCCCCGTGTAGTGTCGCATCACAGGCCAAACAGTTGTAAAGTCCACCTTCCCCTTCTTCGCTGCTGTTTGCTTTGTGTACTATGCACTGGCTCAGGAGGAAGCCTACATCCATCTCCCTCAGTGTGTTGCCACCAGGACCCTGGTCTGAGCCGAAGGATTGAAATGTTTTATGGCAGGAGGAAACCTTCTGACCCTCGGCTCTGGCAGAATTAAGGGAAGCGTGTTTGATATCCAGTGAAGCCTTGGCTCGAAGCGGAAGTGGTGCTTGTCCACCTTTAGGTTTTTGTGCCTGTTGCTGTTGGATCTGGACGTGCCGCTGTTGCAGAGCCCCTTGTATGCTCTGCTGGTATTGTTGAAGTATGGAGCTCGGGGAGAGACTCATCAGAGCTTGCGAGAGGGCTGCTGGACCATAAGGAAACAGGCTCTCCATACCGTACATGGGCTGCAGGAAACCTCCAGGCAGCACACCAGGTATTTGTGGCGGGAAGTATGGGGGGAAACCCGGCATGAAGCAAGGCATGAACGAAGTGGATAACAAGGCTGTTGGGTCTGCGCCCATGACCGCCTGCAAAGCTTGGAGCTGACCTGGGTCCACAAAGTTCTCCGTCCCTGGTTTGGAGACTGAAACTGATGGCGAGTTCACTGGGTCTTTTGTGGCAGCTGAGGTGGAAGGAGTTGCGGGAACTGGTGGATTGGGACAGCTTCTCTCCTTTTTTTCTCTTTGCTGACACTTCTCAGTGCCATTCTCTTTGGGGCGGTAAAGTTCTTTGTCAGGCTGAGTTGCTTTTGGGGTCACATCAACTGGCTCTTTGTTTGAAGACGAAGACGGTATGAGAGGTTTGCTATGTAGCCCATTGGAGAGACTGGATGAAAGACCACTTGGACCTGATTAAAACCAGACAACAATGTTAAATTATATCATGTAAAATTTACACTTTGTACGGCAACATCTTAAATGGCAAAATTACAAACCTGCTTGGGATGAGCTGCTGACTGCTGGCAATGCCTGAAGACTCTGGTACATGGAAGAGAGGTTTATAGCCTGAAGAGCCTGGTCAAACCTTTGCTGCTGAGCCAGACTAAGAACCTCACTGGTTTTCTTCAGCTGATCCATCTCTGGCTGAGCCACGAGCTGGTGAACATTGCCTGAGTCAAAGTAGTCCTGTTCCCTTTCAATCTGAGTGCTAACACTTTCCTTCACCTTGGCTATGTGCTGCTGAGAGAAAATATGATCTCGGACTGAGAGGCAACTGTTGTACTTGACACAACACAGGGAGCATTCTGACCTCGACCTATCCCTCTGTGACTGCTCAGAGCCAAACTGCTTCACGTTGTTCAGCTTCGCCTTTTTTTCTTTGGCACGAGCATTCTGAAACCAGACCTGAACCACTCTCTTGGCAAGGCCAATGTAGCTGCCCAAGGCTTCGCACTCGATCATCGTTGGGGTTTTGTAGTCAGTAAAGCAGGCCTTCAGCATTTTAACCTGCAGGTTGCTCATCTGAGTGCGGTAACGCTTCTGGCTGTGGCGTTCTCCACTGTCTCCACCCCCGGATGTTCCAGGGCAAGGGGAGGCAGGATCTGCAAGACTTGAGTTCTCACTGTAATCCACCACCATGTCACTCTCAAAGTCTTTAGCACTGAAACTTGTCGCAGGACTCACCAAGCCAGAGGGCATCATGTCAGAATTCTCACAGGAAGGCGCCCGCTCTCCTGTTTGGGACGTGGTGTCACTGGTTCCACACTTAGCCTCTGAGGATTCATTAGGTTCATCCCCCAGTGTAGCATCATCAGTCATAGCAGTATTAACTGAGGAACATTCATCATCCAGTTTGCTTTGGTCAAGGTTACGACTGAGTGAAGACACAGAGACACCCTCAAAGTCATCCGGTCCTTCCATCTTAATTTGTCTCGGGCTTAGGTGGTGTAGCTCGACTCCTTTACTTGCAGGAGACACAGGAAGGAACTGACCACTACCTCGTTGACAGTTCAAGAGTTGAGAACCATTCGAGAAATCTAAAGGATCACCCTTCATTACAACTTGTTCAGGAAACATACCCGACAAAGCCAAGTTATAACCCACGCTCTTGGCTTCATGCCAATGCCTCGAGCGAATATGGGCGTCGAGGGCAGTCTGGGCCTTAAAGAGAGCGCGACAGAACGGGCACCGCCGATGAGCCTGCGCTGGTCCTAAGGCACGGAATTGGCCTTTTCTCTCTCTGGCTCGAGTGTTCTGAAACCAGACCTGGACCACCCGTTTTTTGAGACCAACTTCCCTGGCAATGTGATCTAGCATGTTGCGCGTGGGATTAGAGTCTAGCAGGTACTTCTGGTACAGAACTTCTAGCTGCTCAGGAGTGATGGTGGTCCTCATGCGTTTATCACGCTGTGGCTCATCACCATTGCCCTCCCAATCATTTTCTATCGAGGGGAGGGCTGTCTTCTCCTCTAGTTTTCTTTTCAAGGAATTTATGGTCGAGCTTGCTGAGGAAGATGCTGAGCTTGTGGGTATTTGTGAAAATGCACCTGAGAGGAGCTGGCTGGTCAGTAGGGGATTACTTGGATCAAAAAGCATGAAGGGTAGGTCTGCTGGACGGTCAAAAAACTGAGGGTGAGCAAACTGGTTTGGAGTTGTAAGCAAGTGCAGCTGCTGGTGCTCCTGCCAATGCTGGAATGAGGGAAAGCTGAGGTTACACTGGGTGCAGTGGAATGGACTGACCTGCTGAGCAAACAACTGCTGCTGTTGGACGGTCTTGGGGCTTGGGTGAGGGTTGAGACTGGTGCGGGTGCTTTCTGATGAATCTGGACTGACCTGGGGCACAGATGGGGAAAACTGCTGCTGCTTTAAAGAGGAAGGAGGTTTAGGGCTGTCTGGCAATGCTTGGTCCATTTCCTCACTAGCCCTCTGGTGTTGCAGATCAGGTGGAGGTTCTTCGCGATTTTGGCTTACAGAGACATGTTCCTTCTGCTGAGGGGAGGAAACGTCTGTCACAGACTCAATGGCATCTTTAGTTTCAGAATGAGTAGAGCTGGAACAAGAAGGTCTGGGAGGACTTTCGTCCTCTTGTTTAAAGTCGCTTAAATCATCATGGCTGTCATATCGGTAATCATCGTCTTCATCTTTGTAACACAACTTCTTCTGGTGCTTGATCAGGTCAAATATACGCTGGAAGACCACGCTGCATTTCTTGCACTGGTAATTGAGGTTTGGTGTGCGAACATATCGATCGTTGCTAAGTTCTCGCCGCTCGCCTCCGTCTTTTCCATCCCCTTGGTTTTCGTAATTCTTGCGGGCTTTCTGCCGGGCATTCTGAAACCAGACCACGATAACTCGAGTGGGAAGACCAAGTAAATTAGAGAGTTGCTCAAATTCATCATCTTTAGGGTAGGCGTTGGCGTCGAAGAAGTCCTGTAACACTCTGAGCTGAAAGTCCGTAAAGCGAGTTCTGGAAGACCTTCTGCTTCCATAAAACTCATGTCTTTGAGGATCAGGAGAAGGTGGCCTGGGCTCCACCTTAATGTCTTCTAGAGTTGTGACTGGTGGATTGTTGAAGTTATACGGGGAATCTTTATTACGTTGACGCTCTTTGAACAGAGTATTACGGAACCAGTGCTTAATGACTTTTTGAGGCAGGCCGGATTTATCTGCCATCTCTTTAATCTGCTCTTCATTAGGCGAATTGTTGATGTCAAAGTACTGGCGAAGCACCCTCAGCTGATCATCCGTGATGCGCGTCCGCGGTCTCTTACCCTGCTGCTGCTGGAGCAGAGCAGGAGTGAGCTGCTGATGATAAAGATGGGCCAGCTCGTGGGTTATGCCAACATCAATAGCTGGCATCTGAGGGGTCAAAGCCGGTAAGGGCAGTGACTGCACCATGATTGGAGGGAAGAGTGGGAGATCCATGGAGGGCATGGGAGGAGGAGGTGGTGGCAACGTAGTTTTCGGCACCGGGCTCGAGACGACTGGGGAGGTGACGGTTGGTGAAGAGGCAGGAGTATTTACCACGAGAGCGGGTTGTGGCGGTGGTAGAGCAGGTGGCGGTGATGAGGAAGCAGGTTCAGGAGACAGGGGCCTTAGAGGAAACAGCTGGTCATATTGCTCTCTGTAGTCTTTGGCAAATTTCTCCAAAGTCTGTATTGGGAAGATGGTCTGATGGACATGCTCCTGATGACTTTTCAGTATTAACGCATTTGAGAAGAGTTTGCCACAGGCTTCACATTCTAGCTTTTCTAAATCTTCAAGACGCTTGTTCTCTTTGGCCTCTGCTCTGCTCTGCACCACAACCATACACTCTATAAACTTCCTCTGCACTTTCTGCTTGCTCTCATTAAACTGCATGACTAGTTCAAAACCAACATTCTCCAACAGGGCCTTTGAAGCACTTTCAGATGCATCGTGGGAAATTCTGGGTAAAAGGAAGCTCACGTCAATCTCCATAGCTTCGACACTGTCAGATCTGTCGTGGTCTTGTTCGTCTGCAGCCTTCAGAGATTTTGCTTGGTCGGCCTCGTTCCTCTTACTCGGGGTCTCAGGGTGGTGTAAATTACTGTCGTTTTCATGGTGGGGAGGTTCGCTGGGAGTCTGAGGGGAGGAGCTGGGCTTTTCCTTTGCTGAAACGGACTCAGAGGTTCCTTGTAGCAGGGAGAGGCTAGCAGGACTGGCGAGATTCAGAGAAAGGCCTTTCAGCTGTGGGTTTAGGTGGAAGTCTCCCCCCGGGATGTAGAAAGGGAAGAGAAGCTGCTGCTGCTGCTGCTGGAGGAAGGCCTCGGCACTCACAGGAAACGGCTGCAGGAGAGCTGGGTTGAACAGTTGGGTCTGGATGAGAGCGGCTTTGTGCTGCAGCTCCTGCTGCAGCTGGGCTTGGGCTTGAGCGAGTTGCTGCTGCTGCTGCTGCTCCTGCTGCTGCAACATCTTCTGCTGCTGCTGTAACAGCAACTTCTGCTGCTGCTGCTGCGCTGTTGATGCAATGATGTCTGCCAACCTTCTCCTCTTGGCCTCGTGGCTCTCAGATGGGGAAGAATGGCCGCTGTCCCGACTGTCGTTGCCCTGTTGGGCTGCCCCCGGTGGCACGGGGAGAGGGCTGCTGTTGGTTTTGGGTCTGCTGCCCACACAGGCAGAATCGTGTTTAGCAGCCCGCGCCTTGGTCTGATGCAAGACTGACCTCATGTGGATCTCCAGGGTCGAGCTCTGGCTATAGGCCACGTTGCAAGTGTTGCATTTGAAAGGTTTGTGGTCAGCGTTGCTGACCGGCTCCGGCAAGCCTGCCGAAGAGTCCTGAAGTGAACGCTTGACCTTGTGTAGGTGCGAGACCGAATTGTAATGGACCAAGAGGATGTTCTTCTGTGTGAACGACTCCTTGCAAACAGTGCACTTAAATGGCCGCTGGGGATCCAGAAACTTCTCCATGGTGAGATTGGCACCTTTTCTGAAGGGCATGTTGGCACGCTGCTTTGTGTCACCTCCAGAATCTTCCTGTTGGACCTGTGCGGTCTCACACCCATTAGCGTTGTGCTTTTCGTCCGGGCCACCATCCTCCTCTTCTTTTACACCGTCCTCCATGAGGGTGCTCGTGTCCTCTCCAAGCATGGGGTCGGCCAGGAGAAGCCCGCCGCACAGCTGCTGGCGCTGGGCGTCGCTCAGCTCCAGGTGGCTGGTCTCCAGGTGCCGCCGGAGCGCCGTCAGGCTCCTGAAGCTGCGCTGGCACAGGCAGCACATGGTGGCCGCCCGGATGGCGTGGTACTGCGAGTGCAGCTGCAGCTTCTCGGGGGTCTTGAACGCCAGGCTGCACTGGCCACAGCGGTACTTGTAGACGTGGCGGTCGGAGACGGGCGCGGACGCCGGCGGCCGCTGGTTGTGCGCCTCGCTGACGTGAGTCTGGAGCGAGGCCGAGGACGTCAGGACCTTATTGCAGCCCTTCTGCCAACACGGGAAAGCCGCCGTGTTCTCTTTGGTGGACTCTGGGTCTTCCAACTGGAACCCTGACGCTTTGATGACGTCGGCTATCTTCTCGGGGTCTGTCAACACAAACAAACCGTTTACTGGAGACATTTTCTGGTTGCTTCGTATAAGCAATCGCTGGTAATGGGAGAGAAACGACAAACCATGCGTTTTTTTTGTCTTCTCCGTGACGAGGCCGGAGTCCTCCCGCTCTGGCTGGGGGACGGGCGAGAACATACTGGCGGGCAGCACGTCTGTTGCAATCACCTACACGGGGAGCGCAGAAAAGAGCTGCGTTAATTAAAGCACAATAACTCGCTGGAGCCATTAGCCTTTTGGTGGCGGCTGCTGATTTATGGCACCATCTCCTCTGCCCTGAGACACCGTGGAATACATCTGCATTAGGCGGGCACCGGAGCACGGGGGCCGGCGTCCCCTGAAACGTAAAAACCGAGTCTCTTCTCGGCACTGTCTCTCCGCCAAGGTCAGGGGTCAAGTGTGGCAGGAAGCCCTCTTCAGTCAATCACAGCGCGGTTAGTGAAATCAGGATCAAGAAGGCACATCATTTCCTCCTCCTGCCCAACGCGGGGCATTAAAAGCGGCAAATCAATGCAGCCAGCGTCCGGGACGGAAAGGCGGAGGAATAGAGGGAACGCGCCGGAGATTTCCATTACAAAGGTGAGTGATTCCTGAGAAGGGCGTCATTATGCGGCGGCAGGCGTGCGCGGGGAGCGGCTCAAGGTCGCCTTTAATTTAGAGCACATAATTGGCAAGCGCAGTTCATAACAGCAATCACACAGCCCAGACTCGGAATTAATGAGGCACAATTACTGCCATGACCCTGTCTCGGAGACAGAGGGACGGAGGGAAAAAAGGACAACAAATCGCGGAGACAAAATGTTGCAACGCTTACAAATAATATTTAAGTGTGTAAAAAGCAGCTAGAAGCTCGTTGCACATGGTGGTAGAAGCCTAGCGGGTAACACACTCGCCTGTCAACCAGGAGACCCAGGTTCAAACCCCACTTACTACCATCGTGTCCCTGAGCAGGACACTGAGTGTCTCCAGGGGGGGACTGTCCCTGTAACTGCTGGCTGGTAGTAGCCTAGCGGGTAACACACTCGCCTATGAACCAGAAGACCCAGGTTCAAACCCCACTTACTACCATCGTGTCCCTGAGCAGGACACTTAACCCTGAGTGTCTCCAGGGGGGGACTGTCCCTGTAACTGCTGGGTGGTAGTAGCCTAGCGGGTAACACACTCGCCTATGAACCAGAAGACCCAGGTTAAAACCCCACTTACTACCATCGTGTCCCTGAGCAAGACACTTAACCCTGAGTGTCTCCAGGGGGGGACTGTCCATGTAACTACTGGATAAGGGCGTCTGGTAAATGCTGGGAATGTAAAAATCTGCTTTCATTAGTCCGTATTCGCCCATGTGGAAGACGGGGAGCATCACCGTGTCTATCAGCTTGTTGGTGCAGTCGGCGGTGACGCTGTGCAGGTGCGTCAGGTGGCTGCGCAGGTGCGTGACGCTGCCCAGCGTGTCCTGGCACAGCGGGCAGCGCAGCGCCGGCTTCAGCGAGTGCTGCGTCATCACATGATCCCGCAGGAGCGTCAGGTCCGCATGGGAGAACCGGCAGAACGGGCACTGCAGGATCTGGGGATGAAGAGGGGATTCTGTTGAGGCCTGTCTGGTGTGTGTGAGAGAGCGAGAGAGAGAGAGAGGGGGGGGGGGTATTACCTGTTCATTACGAGGCCGTTTGGTCAAGGGGGCATCGTCGCTCTGCTTGGATGGAGGTGAAAGGTCATTGTCCTCCTTCTCTACGTCAGAGCAGTTTGCTGGTTACACACATGAGGAACATCACATTCATACGCGTTTGCAGCGGAGACCTGAAGCGCTTGCTGATTATTTCTGTTGATGGTAAAATTCATCTAGGGAGGATCAGAGCTTCTTTAAAATCAAGTTACTGGTGGACGCTCATGATGCAGATTTCATGGATCTTCGATGCAGTATTAGTGAAAATTATTTCTCACCATGTCATCAACAATTGTTTGCATTTCAAGAAAGGTGCCAGAAAGCAATTTTAAACAGGCACATAAAGTCCGTGTTCTAAACGGAATATCGTACAGGTGATTAGCAGGTCCTTCTAGAGGTTGTACAGTGGAGCTGCTCCTAAACAACATCATCAGAGCGCAACTAATGCGGTGATGAAGAGCGTCAGCAGGACGAGCCGAACATCAGGTGCCGGGAGCCTGGATGAGTGCAGGGGAGGTTCAGCAGACTAAAAAACACACTTCATTAACTTGTCTATTCCACACAGTTCTAATGGTCATGTGACCTGCACAGTGCACTCTGACATTTTATGTGCATGAAACGTGGGTCGTGCGCACACACACACACACACAGTTTATAACATGCCCACTGGGGGAAAAAAAATCCCACCATTGACGCTATCCTTTTCCAGACCGCCATCGGCGTCGGGGACCGTGGTCGGGCCCTCCTGCTCTGTGTGGCTCTCACTGGAACCGCCACGCCTCCCTGAAACAGAAGACAAAACAGCATGAACCTCCACGGCTAGAAAATCAAGAGGGAAGCGGGAATATGGTCTTCAGACGGGTTCAAAGTGAACGTTTAAGAAGAGGTGCAGGAACACAATCTGACCCATAGGAGTCACCCTCTACATGCAAGGAAGGACAGAACCAACACACACTCGCATTTTCAAAGATAAACACACGTCTGTCTATTTTCCGCGTCTAACTGCAGGCCGGTTCTGTGTACACACACCCTGACCTGGCCTTGACCCCACCCTGACCTTACAGGTCTGAGCGCAGCACAGAGCATGCTCGGTCACCACGGCGACACGGGGGCCGGGAGGGGCGGTGGGAATCTCACCACCCCCTCGTACCTTTTATTCAGATAAAGAAAAGGAGCGAGAGAGAGAGAGAGAGAGAGAGAGAGAGGGTGGGCGAGGGCTCGGCTTTCACAGCAACACTTAATTTGACCCCTGGGGGCGTCCAGAGCAACTGGCCACTTGGACGCGTCCAGGAAACACAAACCGGCTTGTTTTAAAATTAATGATTTTTAAAATCATTTAATAACCAACACACACTCAGACAGACGTCCCCTCCACCACACACACACACACACACACCAAACACTCACATACAATAAAAAGCACATCGTAACACACACACACACACACACACACACACACCAAACACTCACATACAATAAAAAGCACATCGTAACACACACACACACAGACAGACATCCCCTCCACCACACACACACACACACACACACACACACACACACACACACCAAACACTCACATACAATAAAAAGCACATCGTAACACACACACACACAGACAGACGTCCCCTCCACCACACACACACACACACACCAAACACTCACATACAATAAAAAGCACATCGTAACACACACACACACACACACACACACCAAACACTCACATACAATAAAAAGCACATCATAACAGACACACACACACACACACACACACATCCCCTCCACCACACACACACACACACACACCAAACACTCACATACAATAAAAAGCACATCGTAACACACAAACACACACACACACAAAGACAGACGTCCCCTCCACCACACAAACACCCAACACTCACATACAATAAAAAGCACATCGTAACACACACGCACACACACACACACACAGCTCCAGGCCTCTACACAGGATGAAGAGACGCCATTATTCTCTTTCTCTCCCTGCCCCCCATTTGGCTTTCTTCACAGGACAACTGTCCACCTCGGCCTGAGCGGGTGGACCGGAGAGACGAGGGGAGGGGCGAGGCAGATGGGTGACGCTGTCACACTACCGGCTGCCACTGGAGGTGATCTGGCCACCAATTACACAGACACGGTATTGATTTTATATCAGAACAACACAAGCATGAAACACACAACCTGAAACTGTCAAAATCTCTCAGCTTACACCTGCTACACACACACACACACACACACACACACACACACTACAGACACTACTTTACAACCAGCACACACACACACACACACAAAGACACACACGGTTCACCACGGACCTACAAATGCAGGACACGCGTATACAGCACGGCAACATTCTGTTAAAAACGTCATAATGAAGTCACACACACGTCCACACTGCACACACACTTTATTTTATTTCACTTTGCGGGGACTTCAGTAAATCTATATGCTAATGTTCACACCATTGATCTGCTATCGACTTTCAATTAGGGAAAACCCAGGAGTTCCGACAGGGATCAATACCCCGCGGCCGGGCAGCAGGCGCCGCTGATCAGCCATTTCAACGGACTAAAGACGCGTTTATCCCACCGTCGGCGCGCGTGGGACGTGTCACACACACACACACACACACACACACACACACACACACACACACACACACACACACACACACACACACACACACACACACAGAACCAAGTCAGCCCTCAGTCTGAACACATCTTTGTTGAATCGAATCGAGTGGAGTGTGTTTTTTTTTTCAATCTGTTTCACTGAGAAGTGTGTGTGTGTGTGTGTGTGTGTGTGTGTGTGAGTGCGCAAGGGTAAAATAAATCCTTGCAGCTGCTTCCTGTTGTCCGAGCTGAACAATAAGTGTCATCCCATCTGCACCCACAATGCATTGCAGGGCATGCGATGGGTTGTCATTTTACATGAATGACTGACTCCACATGACAGGCACAATAATTCCACAATAAATCGAGCACACACACACACACACACACACACACACACACACACACACACAGCACGTTACAAGGTCAAGAGGTTTCTTTCAAACAAGTTTAATTTACATCTATATTTACAATTCTGTCTTACAGTCAGTAGTCATTTACATTTTACATTTACAGCATTTATCAGACGCCCTTATCCAAAGCGACTTACAGTCAGTAGTTACAGGGACAGTCCCCCCCTGGAGACATCTTAGGGTTAAGTGTCTTGCTCAGGGACACAATGGTAGTAAGTGGGGTTTGAACCTGGGTCTTCTGGTTCACAGGCGAGTGTGTTACCCCACTAGGCTACTACCACCTTTTGTAGTGACAGGGACACGGCCGTGCCAGCTGGAGAACACCTGATCTCGGATGCTAAGAAGGGTTGGACCTGGTTAGGACTTGGATGGGAGACTTCCTGGGAATACCAGGTGCTGTAAGCTTTAACTATAAGCGGGCTGGTAGTAGCCTAGCGGGTAACACAGTCGCCTATGAACCAGAAGACCCAGGTTCAAACCCCACTTACTACCGTCGTGTCCCTGAGCAGGACACTTAACCCTGAGTGTCTCCAGGGGGGGACTGTCCCTATAACTACTGATTGTAAGACGCTCTGGATAAGGGC
>NW_021629993.1:296517-357350 GCF_900700375.1 Denticeps clupeoides
CACACGCACGCACACACACACCCACACACACGCACGCACACACCACACGCACACATACACACACACACACCACAGACACACACACGTACACACACACGCATACACACCCACAGACACACACACACGCATGCACACACGCACGCACGCACACACCCACAGACACACACACTCACGCATACACACCCACAGACACACACACACGCATACACACACACACATACACACGCTGGAAACGCTGGTGCATGCAGACCGGCCCCACCCCCTCGCCTCCTACCCATAAACCCTCAGTCCCTCCCTCCCTTTTCCATCTCCCATTCCGAGAAGTTCTGCATTTTAAGAAGAGAGATGGAACATTCCACAGATAACTCCAGTTCGGAGAGTCTGTGTTCCAAATCCTCACCGCCTCTCTCCTCCTCCCACTCTGGACAAAACACTGTCCAACGCAGCATGGACATCCCAGGAGGTAAACGTTACCCGAGCGACACCATGCCAGCTGCACCATGCCAGCTGCACCATGCCAGGAATTTAAAACATTACTCAAAAAAACACTTCCAACAGCCTCATTTCCTCACCTGTGTCTTTGGTGAGGAGCTTCCTGATGGTGAATATATCAGTAAACTCCTCCTCCTCCTCCTGAAGGTCCTTCTGGATTCGCTGGAGCTGGTGGAGCCCCGTCCTCTGCTGGTGGCCGAGCGAATGGGAGTGCTGCACCAGAGCGAGGCCGGACCGGGCGGAGTGGTCACACAGCAGGCAGACGAACTCGCGGCCGTCCCCGTCGTCCTCGTCCCCGGAGATCTGCTGCAGATACTGAGGGACGAGAGGCGGTGACGGACCGAACACCCACAACCACATACACACATGCAGCCTTTCACCATCTCCTCCTCCCGCCCGGCACCATCGATCTTACACGCTGTAAGATCGATGGTGCCGGGCCTTTCGCTGTACTGCACCCCCATACAGTCAACCACCGGTTCACCATAAAATTCATATAGAATTTTGTTTTTGTCCGAAATGGAACCCGGTTATGAGCGCACAACATTTTTGTTGTGTCCCTACAATGACAAAAAAACTACTTTGAGCTCAACATTAATATTTTATTCTTCATTTCACCAAAGAATAGATGAAATGGATCCGTTTCAGGGGTTGGGATGATCGGGGTAACGCTGCTGTGACACCAGACCCTCGTCCCACCAGCGACTTGGAGAAGGTTCCATCTACGCAGGAATCGGGTCTAATCAACGTCCAGAGAGGAAAAACCTCAGATCATGAGCAGTCCAGGATTGGGCGCGTGACCTCTGGCACCAGCGGGTCCACACACAGCAGCACCGGAAACTAAACAGCTGCCTTTTACTGGTTTGGCTATAAAAAGGTGATTGGTGTCCACCGCTGGTGAGGAATGGGCTGAAGCAGCTGTTACCCGCCACCTACAGAGACCTCGCCCGCTCCGTCTGGCCAGCTGCGGTCTAAACGCATTACGGACGTGCCGGGATAATGGAGCACATTAGCAGACTCCAATCAATCTCCATTACTGGCCAGCGTGTAGGCCTCTCAGACCAGGGGCTGGAGTGTCCACCAGCACCTCTCCTGGGTCGCCAGCAGCACGATGTTGTCCTGGTACTACGTTACACTTCCTGCTTGTCACACCGTGTCCAACCTGGACGGTTTTTGCGCAGTGGTGGCCTAGCTGGTAAGGAAGCGTAATCAGAACCGCCAAGGTGCCACTGAGGTCCCCTTGATGAAGGTCCCGTCCCCACACGCGCCTGTCATGGTGCCCACTGCTCACCAAGGGTGATGGTTAAATACAGAGGACACGTTTCACCGTGTCACCGTGTGCTGTGTATCGCAATGACAAAAACTGAACACTGACGCTGCAAGACAAGGTGGGCTACTAACTTCTAGCTTCTAAACCTGCATGATCATGGGGCCGTGGTGGCCTAGCGGTTAAGGAAGAAGCCCCCATAATCAGAAGGTTGCCGGTTCCAATCCCGATCTGCCAGGGTGCCACTGAGGTGCCACAAAGCGCCGTCCCCACACACTACCCCCCGGGCGCCTGTCATGGTGCCCAATGCTCACACAGGGTGATGGGTTAAATGCAGAGGACAAATTTCACTGCTGTGTATCACTCCACTTCACGATGAACTGTTTTAAAACACCTACCTGGTAGAGTCGGATGCTGGCTTCATGACGCAAGCTCGTCACGTGCAGCTTCAGTTTCTCCAGACTCGTCACTTCACAGTTACAAGCGTTGCACATCAGCTGCACCGGGTTGCTGGCGGCGACGCACTTCAGCCACCACTCTTCATCCTCCTCGCCGTCCTCCTCCTCCTCGTCCTGACGGAGCCGCTGGCGATGGAGTTGCCCGTCGCGCAGGTGTGCCGCCAGCTGGTGGCGCAGGAGGTGTTTGTCTGTCTGGCAGTGCAGCTGGAAGTTGGCCCGCAGGGGCGTGGTGTACTGGCACAGCCGGCAGTGGTGAGACTCGCCCACGGTCCTGCGCCACGCCGCCTCGGGCAGCACGCGCTGGGTGGCCAGGTGACGGGCCAGCGCGTCCAGAGCGTCGCAGGAGAAGGTCCCGCAGACGCCGCACTGGAACAGATGCTTGGCCGCCGCGAGGTGGCCTTCGCGAGGGCCGAGGCGGCGCAGGGACGAGCCGTCCGGTTCGGCGAGGGACGTCAGGAACTGCGCGTCCGGAGCCAGCGGGTCCGTCTTCAGGGTGCACGCCTGCGACAGGTAGAACTGATACAAGTCCTTCTCGGAGAGGACGGGCGGCACGGCGCCCCCGAGCGCCAGCCTCACGCCCGCCCGGTGCTGCTGCATCTGCGCCAGGTTCTGCTGCAGCAGCAGCATGTTGTGCGTGTGCTTCTCGCTGGTCATGTGGATGCGCAGGTTGCGGGCGACGTTGGTCTCGTAGTCGCACACCTCGCAGCGCCAGCTGGAGCATGGCCTCGGCTTGGCCGGGGACGGCGAGCTGCAGGTGCCCGCCACCTGCGGGGCGGCCTGGCTGGCGTGCGGCTGCGAGTGCGCGTGCGGCGGCGGCGGCGGGTGCAGGGCGTTGGGCTGGACCGGGCAGGGCGCCGCCGCGCCCCCGCCCGTGGGCGCGTGCTGCCGGTACCCCGGCCCGTCCCCGGGCAGTGTGCGCGTGCCCGTACGCCTGCTCTCCACCGTTCTGCAGGCTCTGCATGTTGTGCAGGTGCTTGTCTGACTGCATGTGGATGCTCAGGTTGCCCTTGGTGGTGGTGGAGTACTGGCACACCTGGCAGCGGAAGGGCTTGTAGCCGCACGTGTAGGTCTCGCCGCGCGCCAGCCTCGGGTGGCTCTGTCCGCTGGTGCAGTACGGGCAGTGTCCCCCGTCCACCTCAGGGTGCTTCTCCTTCATGTGTGCCTCCAGGGTCTGCTGGTACTTGTAGTGCCAGTTGCATTTGGGACATTTCAGGGTCTTGCATGAGTTGCGTGAGTGTGTGGGGGTCAGGTAGCCCCCAAGAGCGTAGGGCGAGTTCTGGGCGCCATCGCTCCCGGCGCCAACACTGGCAGAGAAGTCCGCCAAACTGCCACCAGCAGTAGGAGCAGACAGAAGGTCCAGCTGCCCCCCAGGGGAGGTCCTGGGCTGCTGCTGCTGCTGCTGGTCGGGTCTGTCGTCTTGCCGGGAGACGCCGCCGGTCCCTCGCCCGGCAGGGCAGCTGTTTGGTCGTTTTGCGTTGGCACTCTCTATATTGGCACATTCGTCTGTGGGCACGGAGGCGGGTGACCCCGCGGTCCCATCGTCCTTAGCGGTGTCAGGGAGGGCGGGGCACGGGCAGTTAAAGCTGGTGAGGTCGGCGCTGGCGGGTTTGGTGTCGGGGGTAAAGCTGCGTGCCGCTGTGGAGGGGGGCAGGCCGGAGGTCCGGGCCGAGGCTGGAGATTTGGAAACAACTTTGCTTTGGTTTGTGAGTGGCGCTGCCCCCATCCCTACCTCACTACTGCTGATGCTGCTAAAGCTGGCGCGCCCCAACGCCTCGACCTCGTCCAGGTCCGACAGCAGTGCCTCCTCCTCTTCCTCGTCTTCGTGATCCCCCTCTTCATTCCAGGTCAGGAGTCCCTTCGCTCCTCCAGTCTCTCCCTCCCCTTCCCTCTCTTCCCTCCTTGGCACAAGCAGCAGGTTTTGGGGGTCTTTGGCAGGCTGGGATGCTGGGTAGTGGGTGTGGTTGCTAGTTTTTGGTTCCAGGAAGCCGAGGAGGGGCTGTTTGCCGGGTCCAACAGGCTGGATTATGGCGGAGGTGTTTTTGACCATGATCAGAAGCCGCTCCTCATCACTCAGGGTCACTGCATGCTGCTGGCCTGCATGTGAGGCAAATGCATGGGCGTGGCCAAACGACAGGTGGCACAGGAAGCACATCAGAACGGGACGACCCGGCAACGACCGAGTCTCTTCCCTGGCAACATCCGTGGCCTCATTGGAAAACTCATCTTTGGATACGTGGGACGACGCTGATGCCGGAGCAGGGCTGTCATCATGGTGACTCAGACGGAACACACGGAAACTGTGCAGGATGGGGTGGGGTTTGGCTTGGTTTGGGGGGCGGAGCCACGGAGCCAGTGATGCCGCGATGTGGCAGGTACGCAGGGTGGGTGGGGTCTGAGTTGGAACAGACCGTCCCTCTCCCTGCTCCACCTCTGTTGGGGTCAGTTGACTGGCGTTCTCCACCACAAAGGCCGATCCATCCAGCCGATACACAATCTCACCAACCAGAGCCTCCATGTCAGAGTCTTCACCATCTTCATCCTCCACAATAAAGTCCTCCTCCTCCTCAGACTCACTTACTGTTGCTCCTTCTGCACATTCGCCAAACTCCGCCTCCTCCACCCCATTCATCCTGCCATTCCGCTCCACCTCCTCCGCTCTCCTCCGGAGGGGCTTCTCTCTCGACAGCGAGCCCAGCGAGAGGGTCTGGTCCCTGGGCAGCAGGAACAGGCCAGAGTGCGGAACCTTCCAGGGCGGCTGGGTCTGAGGCGGCTCGTGGTCTGTGCCTGAGTCACAGAACTCCATCCTCACACAAACACTTCACAACCAGCACACCCTGACCTGCAGAGAGACAGAGAGGCCAGGAGAGATTAGTCCATCATAGCGGCTCACCAGAAAGAATAATATTTTTATTTAAAACGACACATGGCTCCTCCCACTAAGGGTGTTGAAACGAGTCTCATAATTGCGGTGCAGACGTGGACAATTCTGCATGGATGCAGCGCAGAACTTAATGGATTTTCTGGTTAAAAATTGGTCCTGATCTGAGTACAACGGCGCTCCGGACGATCGAAACGAACGCCATCTGAACGGCGTACTGTCGCGTGACGTGGTTTCGGCAGAACGCGTTGCATGCAGCATTTCTTGGACGCCACCTGAGCGCGTAGCCGACCGAACGCTGCTGCTGAACGCCCGTGTGGACGTGAGGCTCCCAATGCAGGTACATGTTGCCACATTTGCATATTCATTCATATCCTGGTGCAACCGTCAGTACAACGGCCTGCCTGTTCCAGACGAGGAACGGGAACCATGGCACCAGCGGCAGGGGTTAACTGTGAAGACCCCGCCCCGGCTGACCTGCACGCGTCGTGGAGACGGGCGGCTGCAGGCAGCATTAGGCTCTTCTGGGAAAATCAATAGTGGAAAGCGAAACAACTTACAGGAATCTATGACCGACTGGAGCTACTGATACCGAGAAATGCTGTGATGTGGCACACAGGAAGTTGTTCAGTGATTGGAAACCCACACACACACACACACACTTGTCCTCGGGCGAGGATTAGCAGACTCGGAACTGAACGCAGTGCACAGATGAGGCGCCGCTCAGCGATTAGCGCTTAAACAGCCCGTCGCAGCGCGTCCAAACGCAGGGTCATCTGAGGCCGAGGGCCCTTCTACTGTACAGGCCAATCACGCTCCTCACGATGGTCGCCCCCGGCGACCCCAGAGGCGGAGAGGTCACGAGACACAGGACAGCAGCCGGAGGAGAAGACAGAGGGAGAGACGCTCTGAGGCGAGCGTGCACACAACTTATTATATATGTGTGCATTGTGTGTGTGTGTGTAGGTGTGCAATTAATACGCCGAGGTGTGTGTGTGTGTGAGCGTTTGCATTGTGTGTATGTAATTACAGACAGCTCATTAGTGGTGTGTTAATTACTCATCTCTAAGGGGGGATAGTGATCAGGGGAGATCTCAGCAGGAAGACCCCATTTCCTACCAATTAGCACCCGCATGCACACGGGTGTGTGTGTGTGTGTGTGTGTGTGTGTGTTGATGTAAGACATTTGTGTTTCAGTTTTTCTGAAAATGTGTGTGTGTGTTTCTTTATGTTTTAAAATAAAAAAAAGACTCAAACCGAAATAAACAAGAGACACAAAGTAACATCCCAGAAGGTAACATCAAAAACACACACACACACACACACACACGCGTCCCCAGAGAGACGCTTTAAATAAGCTCAGTCTGAGAGCATATATTACTTCGCCTACAAAGATGCTGAATATGTAATATGTCTGGCTGTGTGTGTCTTTTAATGCATAAATCATTTGTCGTACAGAATTGTATGTTGTAACATCAGAACCACAAACCCACATGTTCCTCTCCGGCGTTTTGGCTGCGGATTCCAACACAGCAACAGATGCAGAGCGAGAGCGAGTGTGTGAGTGTGGGAGTGTGTTTGAGAGAGAGAATGTGAGTGTAAATGCCTTCCTTAAAGTAGGAATGTACGTGCAGACGAAACACACACACACACACACACACACACACACAGCATGGAGAGAAAGCCTGTGCAGATCACACAACGTCAGTCCACAGCCACCGATACCAGATAAGCGCTGGAGAACACTGAGAGCACACACACGTGAAACCTGACACCTCTCACCTCTCACACAGATTTACTCGCGCGTGAGTGTGAGGACTCAGTTTGGTCGACTTCCTTCCGTAAAAAGCCGGGAGGAACGGCGGAACCGCGAGCGAGCGAGCGGCGGCCCAGCTGTATTCAGCCCGTCTCTCAGCGTGGGGGAAAGGCCTGATAATCATTTACATAATGTGCTTTTCTTCGCCCCCCCGCCCACGTTCTGCCTCGCTCTACGGCTCGGCACTCCATGTTTGTTCAGCTGTCCGTTCCGTGGATGATCTCTCCACCCGCCTTTCATCTCACCCTTTCATGTGCCGGGCCCCTTTGGAGCCCCACAAATAGCGTGCAGGAGCCCAAACACTGACCCAAAACCCAACCATTAAATCACCACTTCCAAAGCCCACAGCAAGTACCAAGTACCGCGTCCTCCAGCAGAACCATCCAAAAACCAAACACAAAGCACGACGTCCTCCAGCAGAACCGTCCAAACATCGCATCAAGTACCGCATCCTCCAGCAGAACCATCCAAAAACCAAACACAAAGCACCACGTCCTCCAGCAGAACCATCCAAAAACCAAACACAAAGCACCACGTCCTCCAGCAGAACCATCCAAACATCGCATCAAGTACCACGTCCTCCAGCAGAACCAATCAAACCCAAACACATAGCACTACGTCCTCCAACAGAACCATCCAAAATAAAAAAGAAGCACCATGTTCTCCAGCAGAACCATTCAAACAACCATTCAAGTAACACATCTTCCACAGAACCATTCCAACGTTGCATCAAGCACCATGTCTACCAGCAGAACCATCCAAACATTGCATAAAGTACCGCATCCTCCAGCAGAACCATCCAAAAACCAAACACAAAGCACCACGTCCTCCAGCAGAACCATCCAAACATCGCATCAAGTACCACGTCCTCCAGCAGAACCAATCAAACCCAAACACATAGCACTATGTCCTCCAACAGAACCATCCAAAATAAAAAAAGTACCATGTTCTCCAGCAGAACCATCCAAACAACTATTCAAGTAACACATCTTCCACAGAACCATTCCAACGTTGCATCAAGCACCATGTCTACCAGCAGAACCATCCAAACATTGCATAAAGTACCGCATCCTCCAGCAGAACCATCCAAAAACCAAACACAAAGCACCACGTCCTCCAGCAGAACCATCCAAACATCGCATCAAGTACCACGTCCTCCAGCAGAACCAATCAAACCCAAACACATAGCACTATGTCCTCCAACAGAACCATCCAAAATAAAAAAAGTACCATGTTCTCCAGCAGAACCATCCAAACAACTATTCAACTAACACATCTTCCACAGAACCATTCCAACGTTGCATCAAGCACCATGTCTACCAGCAGAACCATCCAAACATTGCATAAAGTACCGCGTCCTCCAGCAGAACCATCCAAAACCAAACACAAAGCACCATGTCCTCCAGCAGAACCATCCAAACCCAAACACATAGCACTACGTCCTCCAACAGAACCATCCAAACACAAAGCACCATGTCCTCCAACAGAACCATCCAAAATAAAAAAAAAAGTACCATGTTCTCCAGCAGAACCATCCAAATCCAGACCCTCCTCTTGTTGCAGCCCAGAGCTGCAGGTTGTCAACAAGTAAGCCTTCACTAATGACCACTGCTAATGCACAATTAACATGACACTAAGCCCCGCTGGGTTCACATTTAATCCTGACTTCCAGTCCTGGAGACAAACCAGTTTGGAATTTTTCCAAGTTTCTCTCCCCTCGTCTGCATATTGGTCTTAATTAGAGGATTCATTAAGAGGTTCATTTGCATCACATGGTCTTCTGGCAGGTATAAATGAGCAGAGTCACAGTTTATCAAGCCAACATGAGTATAATTCCGCACACACACACACACACACACACACACTAACGTGGGAGTGGACACCATGATCTGTGGGCAGGAAAAAGTGATACACGGACGTACTTTCCTGTCCAACTCTGGAAAACAGGAAGTGACACCGGCCTGTGGCTATAAGTGTGTCCCACTTGAGCCTGGGCGGCGGAGACAGATCTTCCAGAATGACCTGTCTGCGCCGTCTGATTAATTTGGATCTGACCCTCACCACACACACACACACACACACACACACACACACACACACACACACAGAGAGGCAGCCACTGAGTCATCAGGTCAGTGACAGCTGATTGGTTGATTATTTTCACCGCGACCCTCGAGTTCACCGGGTCAGGCAGTACATTAAACCCGCATCTGTGGGAGAGTGACCATCTGCCGCACCCCTTAAAGCCCCCAGAACCAATCTCCACCCCGGCCTCCACGCAACATGATATGAACCTACAAATACGCGAGGGGGCGGGGCCTGTTACCTCCCGCCCTGCCCGCTCCGGACCGCACCACTTCATTTTCATTCATTCTGCCACTTTGTGTTTAACAAACACACCCCCCTCCATTTTTTCTAATAAGTTAGAAATAATTTGTCATTTTTTTCTGTTATAGAATATATATTATTACATGAAGTTAGAGGCTTTCATGATTCATATTCGCGTTCACAAAAAACTGTCAGAACTGAACCCAAAACCTATTATTCTGTCATGTGTGCAATGAAACGGGTAAATTATACTTATTTATTAGAATAAAACTGATTTCTGCATTAACGGCTGGAGTCACAAGAGCAATAATAATGTTAAATAGAGAATACACCGTCAGGATGAGGTGTAGGTGCTGGCTTCCACGGAACATGGAGGTGGAACCTCAGGGTTCTCAGTCGGGTTTATTCGTTCTGAAGAACCGGTAACATCTCCTTCCATCATGTGGCCATTAATCCCCGGTGAGAAGATCCGGCTGAATCCTAAATATCCCTCAAAGCACAGAAACTTTAAAGCAGGACATTACACACATACACACACACACACACACTCACACACACACGTGGATAAAGAGGAGATTGTCTGTGATCCAGTTTATTGATTTCGGCTAGTGGAAGACGAGTGGGTTTTCCACACTAAACGAGTCTTTAGTAGGCTTACCAAACGCCGACAGGGAGGTGGATATGAAACAGATTCGTTTCTGAACTCGTCACCGCATCACACATCAGTACGAAATACGGTTTCTTATTGAAAACGCACATTTTTTATCTCCAGAGTTTTACAGGTGGACAGCTGGCCAGAGCCGCCGCCCGTCTACACAGCAGGACACCTCCAGAGGATGAAGGTGTGGAGCTGCCTGTGTGTGTGTGTGTGTGTGTGTGTGTGTGTGTGTTAACCGGTTATTCCCCAGTTAGACCAGGCTCTCTCTCCTCAGCACCGCGGCGCACTGGTTCAATATTTATTTAAACCGGAGTCTCGGGACGAGGCAGGGGAGCCGCTGAAGGGGTTAAATCTGGAGACTCCCTCCTGCACCAGAGACCCTTCAGGCTATTGTTATAGAAGAGAACACACACTCTCTCTCACACACACACACACACACACACCAAGGAAAATGGCCTCCGATTGTACTTCCTACAAGCTCTCTGTTCATTCAGGGCAATAATATTCCTCTCAGAAGCATATTTACAGCTGCAGGTTCTATTTTCTCTCTGACGTGGAAGCGGGCTGAATTCTCCCCTCGTTTAAACACACTCACACACACACACACACAATTCTACTTTAGACATTTTAAAAGTTCGATATCAGGAACATGAACGTGTGAATCCCGTCTTTTTTAAATGGCGACCGTTCCTCCGCCGTTCCTCCACAACAAACACGTCCACCGATACAGCGGGCGAGCGAGAGAAAGAGAGAGAGAGAGGGACTAATGTCACAAGCCAGGGCTCCTGTCTTTGTTCCTGAGATTAACGTATTGCACAAGGAGGTCTTGAGTGACTGATCTGTGTGTGTGTGTGTGTGTGTGTGTGTGTGTGTGTGTGTGTGTGTGTGTAGGACTCCGTACCATTGTGATGATAAGCAGAGAGCAGAAGACAGAAGGGTGAGCGGCAAAACAGACCAGACATCTGTACAACACACACACACACACACACACACACACTGCTCTGATATGTGCTGCAATGTGCGTGTACAATTTTACAATATTTCTAACAAAAAAATTATCATTTGTAATTATTACTCTGTTTTCCACATAAAATACATCAGATAAATGTTTAGGTTAATAAATAAATTATTGACTAATAAAATATAAATGTTTTGTTTCACTCTTTTAATCCTTATGCAGAACACAACAAACACCACACACACACACACACACACACAGCACTTTAACGGGCTTGTTTGGGTTCCGTCCCACAGACAGGCGTTGTGTGTATTTGAATATCATTTGAATGGTTCCAGCGCAGTGATAAGAGGCGGAGTGACCAGTAAACACCGCCGGTCGGTCGCCAGAGAGAAGAGCAAAGGCTCATGGGTTCAACCGATCCCCTCCGACCCCGACCCCACCCCCACCGTCCCCGGCCCAGCTCTCCCTTTTCACTCCGCCGCCCGACCTCTGCCCTCTCGCCGTGCCTCTTTGACCCCACATTCTCCATCACTGGCCTGTAGCTAATGCCTTCATGATGCGGCCTTCTGCCTAAAGCAGCCGACCCGGACCAACACACAACCTTTCCAGCGGAAAACGCCGCTTCAGCTGCTTTACACACCTCATAGTTATGTATGTTTCTGTATTATTATGTATGGACACACGCGCAAACACACACACAGACACACACACACATATATATATACACGCATACATACATCCACATATATATATATAATAAAAATGTGTGTGTATATATTTTTTTATTTAGGTCCTTTATTAGAGAACCTCTGGACAACAGACAGACACCAAGAGAGACAGAAATGTGTCTGTATGTGTAAATATTGTCTAAATCACACACACACACACACAGCGCCTGTGACTTCGCGGAATAAACGCGGATCATATTTCAGCAGGACCAGGACCAGGACCAGGACCAGAACCAGAACCAGGACCAGAACCAGGACCAGACCCTCCGGAGCCCCGCAGACACGTGATCCGCGGCCGCGGAAAGTTGCAGCGCGACCAGCGGACGGCGGGGAACTCCGCGGCGGCGGCAGGGCGCCTCGTCCCCGGCCGCGCTGCTCCGCGGCTCCCGCCGCTCCGGCCGGCGGTGCGAACCGCGGAACCGCGCCGGACCCGCGTCCCCGGGAGACTCACATGCTCGGCGGCCGCTCCGTAAGCCGATCTCCGCGCCCCGGTGAGCGGATCCCATCGCCGCGTCGCGCCGCTCCGGTCACCGCGCCGCCGTCATGTCGCCTCCGTGTCGCCCTCCGTCGCGGTAAATCCCCGGTATCGCGGCGCCGCGTCCCGCGGAGCTTCTCCGGCTTCTGGCGGCGGCGGCGGCGGGGAGGAGGTGAGCGCGGTCCGCCGAGCGGCGAGGAACAAACTCTCCGCTTCTTTATTCCTGCTAATTAGTTCCCTGCGAAAAAAATGGCTGGAATTAATGCACTGCGCATGTGCCTCATTACCCAGGCACGACGGGAAGCGCTAATTATCCCTCCGATCAATGAGAGAGAGGGAGGAGGAGGAGGAGGAGGAGGAGGAGGAAGAAGGAGGAGGAGGAGGAGGAGAGGTGGGGAGTCTGATGGAATTATGAATTTTAACCCGAGAGCTGAAGGTGCCGCGATGTCGCCGTGTTTTCTTCTCTTATTATTATTATTATGTAATAAAACATTAAAAGATACATAATAACATTAAAAGATACATTGGGGTTCTAAGTGGAGGGTTCTGGTGAGGGTTAAAGGTCGAAAAAATTCACACAAAAAGGTTTTATAAATATGCGCAAAAATATCAAGATCCTTACATGTGGTGGTGAAGAATTCAGAGAGAATGGAGACGTGATATCATGTAAACGTATGGATACGTGATGTTATACGTCACTGTTATTGTTACTTATATGTGATGTTATAATTCACTGTTAATTCTACGTGATGTTATATGTCACTGTTATTTATATGTAATGTTATACGTCACTGTTATTAATTCACTGTTAATTCTACGTGATGTTATGTCACTGCTATTGTTATTAATATGTGATGTTATACTTCACTGTTATTTATATGTGATGTTATACATCACTGTTATTGTTATTAATATGTGATGTTATACTTCACTGTTATTTATGTGATGTTATAATTCACTGTTAATTCTATGTGATGTTATATGTCACTGTTATTTATATGTGATGTTATACGTCACTGTTATTGTTATTAATATGTGATGTTATACTTCACTGTTATTTATGTGATGTTATAATTCACTGTTAATTCTATGTGATGTTATATGTCACTGTTATTTATATGTGATGTTATACGTCACTGTTATTGTTATTAATATGTGATGTTATACTTCACTGTTATTTATGTGATGTTATAATTCACTGTTAATTCTATGTGATGTTATATGTCACTGTTATTTATATGTGATGTTATACGTCACTGTTATTGTTATTAATATGTGATGTTATACTTCACTGTTATTTATATGTGATGTTATAATTCACTGTTAATTCAACGTGATGTTATATGTCACTGTTATTGTTATTAATATGTGATGTTATACTTCACAGTTATTTATATGTGATGTTATATGTCACTGTTTTGGTTCATTGTCATTTGTAGTAGTAAAATTCAAACCTGCCCTGCTTTTGCAGTATCTCTGTTGTCTACACTGTGGAGGAGGTTTTAATGTTAGGTTCTAATATTTCACTAAAATGAAATATTAGTAACGTGTGTGTACGCCGACATGAGGCTGTTATAAGCTTAAATGTGACTCTGAATATAAAAATATGTTTTGATATTAAATCATTCTTTTATAATAAAACAGACGATTTCGACAAATGACGTTCAATACAAACAAATCTATATTCATACAAAATTTTACAAAAAAGATAACCCGGCTGTTGTTGACGTTCAGGCCGAATATTCATCTTATTTAAAATAACACCATTTCATTTGTGCAAAAAAAGTCCGGTTTTTAATGATGTACTGTTTCTTATGAGAAAGAACGTGGTGACGTCAACACTAGAGACATATTCACAAAAACCAACATCTACAATGGTTCATATTTAAATGATGATGTCTTGTGCATTTTTGGTCATCGCTTGATAAATTCGGAGGGTCAGGCGCTCGGCCAGCGCCCCCTGATGTTCACCGCGGCCGCCGGACAGGAGGATTGTGGGTAGAGCCAAGCCAGGCATAAATAATACAAACTAGATATTATATCATATCACTCATTTTATGATCAAAGTTATTCATGTTATCGTTGTGAATTCTACTAAAATTATAAATAACATATTTACAGCACGTGACATCTGCATGATTGGTTGAAGGGAATTATTGTCGTTATCATTGTTGTTATAATTCATAAAAAATATATTTTTCGCTTAAATATTTGGAAAAAAAAATGCATTAGAATCAGAATGAACTACACGCACACTGGGGACCCCACCCAGGACAGACACGTGACTACAGACCCCCAAAACAATATAATATTCTGAAAGGCAGAAGCGACACATTATCAGCAGTAGTAGTATTGTATGCATATTAATAAATTAGTTATTTATTAATTGCGTGTGAATTAATGGTTATCGTTGGAATTGGAATGTCTGGTCATTTTTAAAATGATTCACATATGACTTTATCACAGATAAAACCCACCGTAATAACGTGAGCGATTTGTTCTGTTGGTGATATTAAAACCGCTTTTTCTCTGACGTGCTTTTTTTTTTTTTACTAAATTATTCGATTGGTGTCGAAATGAGTGAATGACGTCGACGGCACGACAGGAATCGACGCTCATCATCAGCCAGAAGATCGTACTGATGATATTCGATAGAAATCGTTTTCGTTTCGTTACGTTCTTCTGCCGCAGACCCGGATGGACGTGCTGACGGTATTAAAACCGTCTTTTAGAAAAGAAGCTGCGCTGAATGTTCAGATGTGGAATCGTGTGAGTTTGAGGGAGATCCGAGCCGACAGCGGCGGCGCGGAGCCGCGGGGAGAGTTCCACACCCTGACCTACATAGAACACTGAGCACTGATCTCCAGAACCTTCACTGGACTTTGTGTTCTTTACCGAACATTTCATATTTACTCATGTCTCGTGTTCATCTTGATTTATTGGAGTAAGGATCCAGGTTCACAAGCAGAACCTCCCTGCAGTGGGTTCAAGAATCCTGCAGGATCAGTTAGAGGTTCTTCCTCTGACCCTGCAGAACCTCTCCTTCTAAAACATTCCACATCACGGACAATCAGATGATCATATTCCATATTTTAATAAGCGTTTTCTGTCTCGTATTAATAAAAGTGGCCTTTAGATGATTTCAGGCTCCTTATTATTTTTTATGGATCTTTATTAATCTGAATGAGTGAATGAGCGTGTGCATGTTGCATGTGTAAAGTGTGTGTGTGTGTGTGTGTGTGTGTGTTGTGGCCCGCAGGCGCTCGTCTGGAGGGGGTTGTTTTCACACAGATACAATTATCACCCCGACACATTTACTCAGACCTGCTATCACACCAACTAATTACCCCTGCAGGCAACACACACACACACACACACACACACACACCCTGTGGTGTATTCTTCACCGCGCACACACACTGTGCAGAACATACCCCTCTCACTCACGCCACACGCTCATCACGCAGCAGGGAGAGTAAATACACGCGTCACGCAGGCAGCATCTGCGTGTTAAAACCACGCACGACCCACCTCTGCACCCAACCAATCACAGCGCTGCCGGACGACCCCTGACCTCTGGCTGCTGATGACATTATTATCCAGTGGCATATGAAATGCTGCCTGGTATTGTTCTGTCGGGGTTTCGGGGTGCAGGGGGATGGGTGGGGTCATTTAAAAGATGAATATATCCATTTAACAGGCCACGCCCACATCTTTATTCATTTCAGTTGCGAGGAAAAGGTCGGAATTTAGGCTGCAGCAAAAAATAAATGTAAAAAAAAAATCTGTGTGTTTATTTCACACAGATCGCGAGCACCTGACACACACACACACACACACACACACACTCAACCCTGACACATGACCCTGAGGAACCTTCAGAATAAAATATAGCTGCTCCCCAGAGACACATTATTCACACTCTGCCCTGAGGTGTGTATCCATGCGCACATGTGCTGACCTGCAGTACAGAACAGTGCAGGCAGGTTTTAGAACCTGCTGTCAAGGAAACGGATCCTGTTCCGGCGTCGACCGAGCTGCCTGCGAGGGAAATGGACGGAACCAAAAGGACCCACAGAACCAGAAAAAGAGAACTGAACTGGAACACCGTCGATTCAGCTCCAGTCACATCTCCACAGTGGGAACAGCTCTGCTTGGATGGATTAGAACAGCTGATCTTGGGGTTCTAAGACCAGTGTTCCTCACTTCCTCAGTTGTAAGAACATTTACGAATGGAGAATGAATTAGGAAGATCCATTCAGAACGTTGAGTCTAGAACCGGTTGAGTCTAGAACGAACGTCCTGTTTGTTTCAGGGTTCTTGTTCTAATCTGGGTTCTACCCAGCAATTCTCACATGAAATCGCTGCTTTCAATTCTATCACATTCATTTATTCTTTTACATTTTAATCCCAAGGAAAGTCCTGTTCATGATGATTATTTACTCTTAATAAATAATACTGTTATCTGGTGTGCATGTGCTGTATCTCAGTGCGGTGCAGCGTATGACGAAGGTGGATGAAGGTCGCGGCGGGCGTGGCCAGATGAGGGGTGGCCGCTGTCCTTCGATACTCAGGGGGCCGATTGGAGGGAAAGAGAGGTCACTGCGCGCTCTTCATTCCCAGATTAATATCTCCTCACATCCATCTTTCTCCCTCGATTACTGAAAAGTGCCCCGTAATGAGATCCTACAGGATACAAATATACATACGGTGTAATGAGGCCATATAACACTGTACAGTAAGTCATTAATGCATGGAAATCAGTTCTAGCATCCCAGAGAACCTGGTCTTAAATATCAGTGAATATTCTCCTGATGGATATTAATGCATTGTACAGTAAACATTATTAAAGAAAATGTGTAAATAGAATCTTTATATCAATTTGCTATAAATTATTTACATATATAAGACATGTTCTAGCATGATTCCCAGATGAAGATTAGAGGCCAATGCGGGAAATATAACATCCGAAACGTGATTTAATATTTGGAACAATCCAATAAACTGAGACAGAACAGCATCTGTAGAACAAGGTTCCACCCGAGGGCTACATTTCGCACAAATATCTCAATGGCCAATTAGGCAGCGTGTTCATCTGTGTTAAGAAACTGTACACACACACACACACACACACACACACATACCGTACTGACTGTAATAAACAGCCCACACCATCATCCATGCGATGCAGTCATTTCAGGCGAGTAAATTGCAGCATGTTTATCACTGTCAGCCCTTCTTAATGCAATTAGAGGCGTTTTAAATGATTGGATATGGAGAGGCGCTGGCCAGGAGGGTGGAGGTTGCGGGTTCTGACATTCGTGCGGCAGGTACCACGTCCTCCTCTCCTCTGCTCCCCTGCCTGTGATCTACATTCACCCTCCCCTCGCTCCAGGCCACACCAGACCTAATCAGGGGTCTGTCCTTCATACACTGGTTGCCATAACAACACGCTCGCTGGCTGGTCGACATGGCAACCATTTGGGGGTCCACTATTAAATTTGTGATAGAACGTGTATAAGGAGGAGAAACGGGGAGCAAAGAGGAAGCAGAAATGGGGGAAAATAAACGAGTGACTTTCCGAGTGTGTGTTGGAGATGTGGGGAAAATAACAGAATAAAAATTTATGGTGAATCAGACTATAGGCATCCAGAGATGAGTAGAGTCCAGGATTCATATTCACCTACATTTCTACAGACACTTAACCAAGACAGACATGCTTCTACAAGACAGGCTTACACAATACGTCCACAATACATCTAGAATATGTCTACTATACATCTACAATAAATCTACAATCCATCCAGAATATGTTTACTATACATCTACAATCCATTCAGAATACGTCTACTATACAGTTCAATATAATACAAGCAATATCTACAATCCACCCACAATACGTTTACAGTACATTACTATACAATACATCTACTATACACCTAAAATACCTGTACTATACAGTACAATATAATACAAAACAATACATCTACTATACATCTACAATCCATCCACAATACGTTTACTATACATCTACAATAAATCTACAATCCATCCAGAATACGTCTACTATACAGTTCAATATAATATAAGCTATACATCTACAATAAATCTACAATCCATCCAGAATACGTCTACTATACAGTTCAATATAATATAAGCTATACATCTACAATAAATCTACAATCCATCCACAATACGTCTACAGTACAGTACTATCTATACAATACATCTACTATACACCTAAAATACCTGTACTATACAGAACAATATAATACAAAACAATACATCCATACAATCCATCCACAATACAGTTTAATACAATCCATCCAGAATACGTCTACTATACATCTACAATCCATCCACAATACGTCTACTATACAGCTACAATCCATCCACAATACAGTTTAATACAATACATCCAGAATACGTCTACTATACATCTACAATCCATCCACAATACAGTTTAATACAATCCATCCAGAATACGTCTACCATACATCTACAATCCATCCAGAATACGTCTACTATACATCTACAATACATCTAGAATACGTCTACTATACATCTACAATCCATCCAGAATACGTCTACTATACATCTACAATCCATCCAGAATACGTCTACTATACATCTACAATCCATCCAGAATACGTCTACTATACATCTACAATCCATCTAGAATACGTCTACTATACATCTACAATCCATCCACAATACGTCTACTATACATCTACAATCCATCCACAATACAGTTTAATACAATACATCCAGAATACGTCTACTATACATCTACAATCCATCCACAATACAGTTTAATACAATCCATCCAGAATACGTCTACCATACATCTACAATCCATCCAGAATACGTCTACTATACATCTACAATACATCTAGAATACGTCTACTATACATCTACAATCCATCTAGAATACGTCTACTATACATCTACAATCCATCCAGAATACGTCTACTATACATCTACAATCCATCTAGAATACGTTTACTATACATCTACAATCCATCTAGAATACGTCTACTATACATCTACAATCCATCCAGAATACGTTTACTATACATCTACAATCCATCTAGAATACGTTTACTATACATCTACAATACATCTAGAATACGTCTACTATACATCTACAATCCATCTAGAATACGTCTACTATACATCTACAATCCATCCAGAATACGTCTACTATACATCTACAATCCATCTAGAATACGTTTACTATACATCTACAATCCATCTAGAATACGTCTACTATACATCTACAATCCATCCAGAATACGTTTACTATACATCTACAATCCATCTAGAATACGTTTACTATACATCTACAATCCATCTAGAATACGTCTACTATACATCTACAATCCATCTAGAATACGTCTACTATACAGTTCAATATAATACAAGCTATACATCTACAATCCATCCAGAATACGTCTACTATACATCTACAATCCATCCAGAATACGTCTACTATACATCTACAATCCATCCAGAATACATCTAGAATACGACTACCATACAGTACAATATAACACAAAATAATATGTGCACAATGCATGTACAATGCGGTATAACACAATACATCTACAATACATCTGTCTACTATTTATCTACAATGTATAATCCAATAGGTCAACCACACAGTAGTTTATCAGTTATTCTTCATCTGAATAAAAGTCTCTGAACTGAACATACAGACAGGTAGAGCAGGAGAGAGAGAGCATTGTAGAGGCAGGAAGAGAGGGAGAGAGAGAGAGGGAGAGAGCGAGGTAGAGACAGGTAGAGCTCCAGTTCTCCAGTTAAATTGTTATTGACCAACATGTTATGGAGTGTTAGTGCTTCATCGTGTGTTTAAAGAGAATCAGATTACTGCTCTCAGTCTCACACACACACACTAAACACACACACACACGTGCCATTACATCACACACACACACACACACACACAGTCTTGAGCAGATACAGACACGTGGCGTATTGATCAGCAGCCGCCCAGGAGTCTCCACATCAAACTGATCAATGGCAGAACGGACCTGACTCGCTGCCCTGGGAGTCTATCTGCACTGACCCCGGCTCTAAAGGTCAGGGGTCATTCTCATGGCTTCCCGCCAATCTTGTCCCTGAACCTGACCTTTTCCTGACCCCAGTGCCCGTGCCAAGTCCAAGGTCTGGAGGGACAGACAATCTGAGCATGGCCATGAGCGGTATTAAGATCTGCGGTGTAACCCGGGTCAGGAGAATTTATATTTCACGCTGCATCTCACGTCCCCTCCCTGGTCAGACCTCTGACCTCCGACTCCTGGACGTAAATCTGCGGCGTCCCCCATTACTGATGTGCTGTCTGCTGCTGTAATGAACACTAATGCTCCTCTCATGCTCCCAGCATAAACTCTCACCGTGCTCCAATAAATGCGCTGTAAATATTTCATAGGATCCATTCTGCTGTTTCATTTTTATTAATAATCGCGGTGAAACAGCAGAGATGAGTGTGTGTGTGTGTGTGTGTGTGTTCATGCATGTGTGTGATGTTCTCCATCTGATCTTCCAAAGACATAATTAAACATCAATTAGCACAAGTGATTTTGCCGGAGGTTAGAGTGTCTCTCTCTCTCTCTCTCTCTCTCTGTGTGTGTGTGTGTGTGTGTGTGTGTGTGTGTGGAGTGTCGCCATGAATCTGTCAGTGTTGAGGACAGACAGTTTAGTGTGTGTGTGTGTGTGCGTGTGTAGAGCAGGTTGCTAGGAATCGTCTGAAATGAAGATCATTTTGTTCACAGCTGGTGTCCGGTGGCGTATTTCAGAGTAGAATAAACACACACACACACACACACACACACACACACACACTCAGACGACACATGAAGCAACAAAAAGCAGCAGAATTAAAAACCCAACAAAGACGAATGTGGGCCGGACAGCGCGGGGGAGGGGCGAGATGGGCGCGAAGATTAAATTAAGTATCATACGCACTGACCCATCGCCATGGTTACAGACCTGCAGAAAATATCAGTCATGTCAGACGTCCCAGTACAGACGGACAGAGAGGGGGACAGAGAGGGGGACGACGCAGAATAAAAAATAAAAAAGAGGATAGATAAAGGAACTCAAATCCACACAGAAACCAACCTAACAAGTAGAGAGACAGACAGACATACATACAGAGAGACAGACAGACATACAGACAGAGAGACAGACAGACATACAGACAGACAGAGAGACAGACATACAGAGAGACAGACATACAGAGAGACAGACATACAGAGAGACAGACAGACAGACATAGAGACAAAGACACAGACAGATAGAAAGACAGACAGACATACAGACAGACAGATAAAAAAGGCAGACAGACAGACAGACAGAGAGAGAGAGACAGACAGACAGAAAGACAGACAGACAGACAGATAAAAGAGGCAGACAGACAGACAGACAGACAGACAGAGAGATAAAAAAGGCAGACAGACAGAGAGAGAGAGACAGACAGAAAGACAGACAGACAGATAAAAAAGACAGACAGACAGAGAGAGAGAGAGACAGACAGAAAGACAGACAGACAGATAAAAAAGACAGACAGACAGATAAAAAAGGCAGACAGACAGAAAGACAGAGAGAGAGAGAGAGACAAACAGAAAGAGAGACGGACAGAGAGACAGACAGAGAGACAGACATCTACCGCTGTCTCACTCTATTACTATTTCATAAGAGGAACGTGTGTGTGAATCAGAAAGAGAAATAAAACGAGTGAGCTTGAGAGAGAGAGAGTACTGGAGAGGGACGGTGGAAGATCTCCTGACTGACAGGCGCCACGTCCAATCAGACGCCTCCCCTGTACTCTCATGTTAAGGGAGGAGCATGTTGGACCCTGCAGGGTGGTGGGTCATTTCCATGAGTCGAGGTCAAGTGAAATTTCGTATTTGAGGCTCTTTGATCAGATTTGATCAGATGACGTAAATTTTGAAACAAAATGAAATGTTTTTGCAGTCGTGGTTCATAAATCGCCGAACATGCAAAACAGAGGAAATAAATGGGATTTTCTCTCTTTCTCTCACTGGAATTTAGTTTGACTAGTTTAAAAGGAAACTTGAATGTTTCTATTCCACATGAAAATCTCATTTTAAAACAGAAAACACACTGGACCCCCCTAACACACACACACACACACACACACACCCATACTATTCACTTAAGTCTTCACGTCTAAAACTATTCGACTGATGCTGCTTTACTGCTGTATGATATTTGGAGTGCAGCAGTGACCACCACTGGCGGCCATTACACCGCTACTGTACGCTGCTGATTCTACCCATGCTGCACTGCAGCTCCAGCGTGATGCTGCTAAGACAAAATGGCCGCTCCCAGTGACAGGTCCACCAAGTCGATGGGTCGGAACAGAAAAGGTCACCTGTCAGACCCACCAACCACATCCATTTCTCACGTTCTGCTTTCAATCGGGTTTTTTCTACTTTTATCTGCTTTCCCTGCCCGACCGTCCCTCCTCCAGCAGTGCCGCACCCTGCCACGCCCTGCCATGCCCTGCCATGCCCTGCCGCGCCCAGACTTCACCACAGCTCCTTCTACAGGGCTGCAGGTCACATCCGTACAGGATTTTATTACAGAACTAAAAAAACGGCTGAAGGATGCAACACACACACACACTTACACACACTTACACACGCCATCTGTGAAGTTCAGCTGCTTGCTGGCCTCGACTGCCCTTTAACCTCTCACCTCTGAGCCACTCTGTCACACTGGTTTACATATGCATGACCTCAACAGCACAAAGTCCTGGTTCAGACATGAAGACAAGCCGCGATCCCAGAACCAGAGCAGGAACTAGAACTCAGCGTGTGGAATTATTTCATATTTCTCAGCGTGTCTGGAACAGATTCTTAATATATATATTTTTTAGTTTCTTATATTTCATCATGGCGAGTCCAGGTACATTTTTATTTTTTGGCATTTCGTTTAATCGAAGGTTCATTATTTATTCTGGGATTCTTACTTTTCCATTGAAACAGACCGCGACCCTTCTTGCGTCCGCAGATCGATCCGGAATTTGACGTTGAACTTGAACCGAAACCCGGCGCGAAAAAACGAAATTCAAACGAGCTTTCGTCATGATTCGGATCAAAATTCTTTCTAAAAAGCGATCAAGTTTACTTAAACAAATCTTCCTTTTTAATTAGAAATTTAATTAAAAGTGAAATAAATGTTGCTTGAATGCCCACATAACGTTACATGAAAACTTTAAATATAGAGACAGAAAAATTATAGAAAACGAAAAAGATCGTGACCGGGTGGTTAAAAGGAGTAAAATGAAGAAGAGGAGCAGGAGTCGCGGAGGGTCGAGTTGCGCGGCGCGGCCGCAGATATCCGCGCCAGAAGCGTGTGTGTGTGTGTATGTGTGTGTGTGATGTGTGTGTATGTGATGTCTGTGTATATGTGATGTTTGTGTGTGTATGTGATGTGTGTGTGTATGTGATGTCTGTGTGTGTGTGTGATGTGTGTGTATATGTGATGTCTGTGTGTGTGTGTGTGTGTATGTGATGTTTGTGTGTGTGTGTATGTGATGTCTGTGTGTGTGTGATGTGTGTGTATGTGATGTCTGTGTGTGTATATGTGATGTTTGTGTGTGTATGTGATGTGTGTGTATATGTGATGTCTGTGTGTGATGTGTGTGTATGTGATGTGTGTGTATATGTGATGTCTGTGTGTGTGTGATGTGTGTATATGTGATGTCTGTGTGTGTGTGATGTGTGTGTATGTGATGTCTGTGTATATGTGATGTCTGTGTATATGTGATGTTTGTGTGTGTATGTGATGTGTGTGTGTATGTGATGTCTGTGTGTGTGTGTGATGTGTGTGTGTGTATATGTGATGTCTGTGTGTGTGTGTATGTGATGTTTGTGTGTGTGTGTGTGTGTGTGTGTGTGTGTGTGTGTGTGAACGTTGTTTACCGCCGTGTCACCGCGTGCCTGTAAATAACCCGCCTTTAGAACGCGCCTTAATTAGTAGGCGGTAATTAGTCCGCCCTCATTTGGTTAATTAGACATGATTAACTCCCGAAGCGGGTTCATCTGGTGGATTCATTTCACAAAAGCGCAGGAATGCGGAGGAAAAGCAAGGCGGCCCGAGACATTCATCAACTAAAAAACAATATGTGGACAATTATCAATTGTTTTAATTAATCTCGCATTATTAAATATTTTATATTTATCATTTTTCTATTTTTGTGGTTCTACCAAAACGAAATATAAAAAAATTGATTTTTAAAATAAAACCAGGCGGACAGTAAACCGAAGCTCTGAACGCCGTAATAAAATGATGTACATTTTATTGAATTTTATTTTATTTTCACCTAAAATAGGTGAAAAATTGGCGCGTAAAGAGGAATATTTCAGCGCGGTTTGGCGGAGTAAAGGCGGAGTAAAGGCGGAGCTGGCCGGCCTGAGACCAGCTGCTGTCTGCTGGCTTCTTCAACCAAAGCCAAGTTCAATAATCACACACACACACACACACACACACACACACACACACACACTCACAATGGGGTGAAAGGAGCGATTTTACGGTTTTATGTGTGTGTTGGGGTAAGATATGACTAATCAACTGAGATGAGCAAGATTAGAGTAAAATAGAATAAAATTATCGTATTTAATCTCATTAACTTCGGATTTACAATGTTTGTTGCTTTTGTGTTTTATGAAATGTAATTTCTGGTTAACTTGACTGCGTCCGCAGCCTATGATGTGTAATTAATTACGCTGATTATCTCTAATTAGTAAATGCTGCTGACGTCATGTTGGATGCTGGATGATTTGTCTCTGTTTTTTATTATATAATTTTATGGTATAGATTCACAACCATCACGTGATGCCGGATTTGAAATGTGTGTCCGTGTGTAGATAATAATGCAGATAAATAAATCTGTGTGTGTGTGTGTGTGCGTGTGTGTGTTGGGCCCCATTTTGACAGAGGAAGAGAGCAGATTATGTGCATCTATATAAAATGGTCCCAACACACGTTTTGCATACATTTCTAAATATAATGTATGAAAATGATTTGTTTGCGTATATTAATACAATGTATGTGTGTATGTGTGTGTATGTGTGTGTGTGTGTGTGTGTGTAGGACTCTACATATAATTCGCACAGAGTGGATTTTAAACCGTTTTGGTTTTCGATGCTGTGTTGAACTGTGTCAGATTTTAATTCCCTCAGAAGAACTGCGTAATTAAGACGACCTGAATGAGGCCATGTGACTTAACTGCCAGCCAATCAGCATCACAGGCAAATATCCGCATGACTGGCAAACAAATAACCAATCAGCATGCAGAGAGCGGCGAGGCGGCGAGTTAATGGCATTAACGTTTATGAGAAGAACCACCTACCATCATTCTTCTGCCGGGAATGGAGCTCCACCATGATTCTGAGCTTCATGTTCCTTTATGTGAAGCCTGCTCAGCCGCGCCACCCCTCCCTCCACCCTCATGGTTCTCGGGGACCAGGGTCTGGACCAGGTGAGGGCCACGTGTGTGTTAGTGGGCTGAGACGCTGGCGCACCACTGGAGGTGCAGGATGGTGGAGATCAGACACCACCGATGGCAGGAGGTGGGGAATGAGGAGAGATGCGGGCTTTTGTTGCCTCCTGCACCCACCTACCCACCCACCTCAGCCTGCAGCTCAGAGGAACATAGAAACTGGGAATCTGGTGGGTGATCAGGCAGATGCTGCCATCTGCTGGACGTCAAGAGCGCACAGCATCACCCACCTACATACATACACCCCGTACACACACCACATACACACACACCCATTACACACACCCCGTACACACACCTACATACACACACACACACCCCCAATACACACCGCATACACCCACTTACATACATACACACACACCATACACACACCTACATACACTCACCTTCATACATACACCACATACACACACACACACCCCATACACCCACCTACATACACTCACCTTCATACACACACCCCGTACACACACCTACATACACCCACTTACATACACACACCACATACACACATACACACCCCATACACCCACCTACATACACACACACCCCGTACACACACCTACATACACTCACCTTCATACATACACCACATACACACACACCCACTACACACCGCATACACCCACTTACATACATACACACACCCCATACACCCACCTACATACACTCACCTTCATACATACACCACATACACACACACACACACCCACACACACCCATACACCCACCTACATACACTCACCTTCATACATACACCACATACACACACACACACACACACACCCCATACACCCACCTACATACATACACACCCATACACCCACCTACATACATACACACCCCATACACCCACCTACATACATACACACCAATACACACACACACCGCATACACCCACTTACATACATACACCCACCTACATACACACACACACCCCATACACCCACCTACATACATACACACCCAATACACACACACACCTACATACACCCACTTATATACATACACCCCGTACACACAACACACACACACACCCCATACACCCACCTACATACACACACACACCCGCATACACCCACTTACATACATACACACACCCCGTACACAAACCTACATACACCCACTTACATACATACACCCCGTACACACACCACATACACACATACACACACACCAATACACACACCTACATACACCCACTTACATACACACACCCCACACACACACCTACATACACCCACTTACATACATACACCCCGTACACACACCACATACACACATACACACCCCATATACCCACCTACATATACACACACACCTACATACACCCACTTATATACACACACCTAGGGTTGCAAAATTCCCAGAATTTTCAAAGATGGAAACTTTCCATGGGAATTAACGGGAATTAACAGGAATTTATGGGAATAAACTGGGAATTTTCAAAATTGAAGGTTGGCTCTTCTTAGGGAACTTAAATATAGTTGAGCAAAGTATATTTTAGCATTATATTGAAAAAAACAAACAAATGCAATTCAAATACACTTGAATATCCATGCCATTCTTTAATCACATGTACAGAGCACATGCTTGCTGCATGGCTATTGAGACCACCTACTGGCACTGTGCATGCCTCCATCACATGTACACATGGACCACACTTTTGCGGTCTATGCGGTCATTACAGCCATGTCTGACCACCTGGGTCTCGATAAAGGCAAAGTTCTAGGCAGTTTGGCAAAGTATCGAACAAAGCAAGGCCTTTGGAAAGGGGATGGAATATGGCAGTCATGCCAGCACATATCTGCAGTCACCTGGTGGAAGGGACTATGTGAATCTGAGGCCCTTGCACCTGTAGCCTCCATCCTCCTCCAAATCCCACCATCATCATCAACTGGTCACTGTTTGGGAACACCCACACAAAGGTTCGCAACAGGCTCACAAATGTGAGAGTGGAAAAGCTGGTCGGCATTCGGGCAAACCTACGGCTCTTTGAGCCTGACACAGAGCCATCCTCAACAAGGCTGGAAAGTGACACTGAAGAGGAAGACTCAGAGTTGGATGCTGAGGAAGTGGACATGTTGTTGGATGATGATGAGGTCCAGGAAGAGTCTATTGACTGAGCAAAAATGAGAAAAGAGGATTGCTTGAAGGAAGATTTGCATGTTTAATGGGACGTTTTGGAGGATAAGTGGCATTTTTCATTTAACCTTTTGAATGGGACTTTGTGGAGATTTTTGAACAGGGGGCATTTTTGAATGAGTGGGGTTAGGGGATGGTAATATTGAACTCAACATTTATGTTTTTATTCATCCATGAAACAAGTTATTGAAACGTGTTCTATTCTACTGTACTTACAAATAAATCTGTTGAAATATCTGTTGAAAACATTTTGCATGGAGGTTTTCTTATGATTTCTGTTTATATTTATGCTTGGAAATAATATATTCCCAGTTAGTTCTCCTTAATTCCCATTAATTTCCAAAATTCCCAAGCTTAACTTACCATGGAAATTTACCGCCCCTTTGCAACCCTACACACACCCCATACACCCACTTACATACATACACCCCATACACACCCTATACACACACACACACCCCATACACCCACCTACATACATTCACCCCATATACACACACACACCTACATACACACACCCACTCTCACAGAGTCAACTGCACCTTACATTTTTGATAGGATAAATCTTTATTGTCATTATTACTAGACCTGCTCACTTATTAGCTGCAGGACTATCTTCAAGAGTTGAAGATGAGTGTAAAAATGAACCGAATATGTTTACGTCCATTTAAAGTCATACAAACGCGTTAGTCGCAGCTCCCAAGGTTCACCGTGTGTTCATTACAAGTCCAGCTAAGTCCAAACCTCAACCCAAGCAGGTGAAGAAAGCAGCGTGATGAGTCGAGTCCACGGCTGCATTACATCACACCATAGCAATGAAAGTCTTTGGAAAAGACATTTTCGCATGCGGAACGAGGGGGTGGAGCTTAATCTGCATACTGTGGTCGTGCCTCAAAACATCACAAAACCCCTGCATGTTCATGTATCTGAAGTGTTTATTACAGGATTTCCTTCTTTTAATGACATGACATTAAACCATAACATCTGGAGACTTTTGTTTGATGCTCATTCTTTTTTTTTTTTTACCCCCCCAGAGTTGGAGGAGACCGACACCAAGTTCTCCTAGAACGAGTTTTATTTGTGTGTTTTACGTGCCATTGTTTCTGCTTTTAGGCCTAAATGTTCTGGTTTCAGGTCTCTGCATCATGCACATCAGAGTCCAGTTGGTCAAAATTTATTATGTAACAGAGGGACGTCTCAGTTTAAAGTAAATTTAACGTAGAAACATAAAATCTTGATCTTGGTATTAATAATAGCATTATGTTGTGCTATTATTATTAACCCAATCACAACATTGCATGCATTTGATCCATTCCTGCTACACAGTTGGGTTGCTGATCTCCAGTAATAAGGCATGGTGGGGTTCCAAGCCGACGTCCACTGGATCCTCGCCGCCTCAGATTACGCTTCCTCTGAAGAAACGGATCCAGGCACCGAGCAGGCAGGTTGAAAAGCTTTAATGAGGGTTAATATCTACAAAACCACAGCAGTGTCAAGCCCAAGAGCCGCCTGGGCTCCGGTACCGTTAGGAGAGAGTTGCCCCCGGGCTCCACCCTACACCCCAACGGGACTCAACTGCGCTGTGAAGGCCACTAAATTAGTGTACTGGGCCTTCATACACCGAATCGGAGTAATTTGTGGCTTCTATGGCCTTTTCCCACTCGTCCCTCACTCAGCGGACCCTTCACCCAGTGTACACAGTACCTGAGAACAGCAGAACTACAGATAAATCCTCATCACCCTACATCCACACAGCACAGCCCTGTGTGCAGGCCTGAGCCCCGCCCTCGAACCCTAGTCCTCGATGGATCGGACGTATCGCTCGTAGGCGGCCTCCTCCATCAGGGCCTCCAGTTCCGCAGGGTTCTCCACGGTCATCTTGATCAGCCAGCCTACAAGCAGCAACACACGGGCACAGCGTTACCACACACACACACACACACACACACACACAGAGCAGTGACTGCTAACAAGGGGACAGAATGCAGTAGGACCCCCAGGCTCAGTTGTTCAAAAATAAACCAGTGGGACTTGATCCCCCCCCCCCAAAAAAAACAGGATAATCCTGATCCCAACACAGAGGTGGATTACATTTAAAAAGCATGTTTGCAGATGATGCATATCATGTATTTATAGTTTTACACAATTGTTGAAGCAGGACAGAGAATCTGGCTGTGTAATATTTCAGTATCGGTCGTACAGTGCAACCGTTTGCCGCTGCTTCTGTTTGTTCTCTCTGAGATACGGAATCAAGCACCCAGACTACTGGCAGACCCCAGTGAAGAGACCAGCAAATAACTACTAAACAAGGACATACCATGAAACAAACCAGAGGGTCCCCACAGCCACCACCACCGTTACAACTACAGCTTCAGGGATCTTCAAATGGACCAGTAACATCATTATGGACACGTAATCTAGACCATGACACTGACTACATCCTGGACTTCTCCAACCCTACAACTGTAGGACTTATTATTATATCATCCCCAGCCCTGCACTGACAGCATTTGCAGGCTCACTCTACCCTGGAAGGGGGTCCCTCTCTGTATCACTCCTTCCCAAGGTTTCTTCCTCTCTTTTTTTTCTCTCTCCTAGAGTTTTTTGTGTGGAGTTTTTCCTTGTGTGCAGAAAGGTCAAAGCCCATTGCGACATACTGTATGTGATTTTGGGCTATATAAGAAATAAATGTTGTTGTTGTTGTAAAAATGCTACTGGCATTTACTGGTGCTCTGCCATAAAAGCCAGTAGGAAACACTGTGGGACCAGTAAACTGGGTTTGGTCATCATGACATCTCTGTATCTGGGTAACAGTGATCCAGTGTTGCTTTGAAAAAAAACTAATTACCAGATCCAGGATTCCAAACATTGGATTAAATTCAATTGAACAACTGAGCCCTGCTGTAAGTACATCAAGTCATTTGACTCGGTTTTTGAATTTCAATTTAGCAAAATTGTAAATATTTTTTTCTGTAATGAAGCATTAATTAAATAATAAGCAGGTGAATTTAAAGGTGGTGAAAGCGAGATCCTCACCGTCTTTGTAGCAGGACTTGTTGACGAGGCCGGGGTTGTCAGCCAGTGCGTGGTTCACCTCGGTCACCTCTCCAGAGAGGGGCGAGTACAGTTCACTGGCGGCCTTCACGCTCTCCAGAGCGCCAAATTCATCTAAACAACAAGATAATACGATTACACACACACACACACACACACACACACACACATCCTCCTGTGGGCCTACCTGACTGGGACAACTTTGTTCCAACTTCTGGCAGGCTGCAGTACACTATGTCACCTAGCGCCTCCTACAGGAGGGTAAGAAAGAATGTAAACAGGCAAGGACCACTTTTCAGAAGTAGGACCACCGCACATGTACAGTGGGAAAAAAAATGACACGTGAAATGAAAATGTAGCGCAGACTGCAGTTCAACGTAGAAACACAGCGCAGCCTGATAAGACGTGTAGACAAAAACGAGACAGACACATAATGTGTCCTGTTTCTCGATGTCGCACACGGTCACTTTATGTCAGCATGTAACGTTGTTTAAACGTTCCACATAGAGCCATGTTTTCGACGTAACACGCAATCACTTTATGTCAGCATGTAACGTTGTTTAAATATTATATGTAGAATCAGGTTGTCTACGTAACACACGGTCACTTTATATCAGCATGTAACGTTGTTTAAACGTTCCATGTAGAACCAAGTTGTTGACGTAACAAGCGGTCACTTTATGTCAGCATGTAATGTTGTTTAAACGTTCCATGTAGAACCAGGTCGTTGATGTAACGTTGTTTAAACGTTCCATGTAGAACCAGGTTGTCGATGTAGAACCAGGTCGTCGATGTAGAACCAGGTCGTCGATGTAACGTTGTTTAAACGTTCCATGTAGAACCAGGTCGTCGATGTAACGTTGTTTAAACGTTCCATGTAGAACCAGGTCGTCGATGTAACGTTGTTTAAACGTTCCATGTAGAACCAGGTCGTCGATGTAACGTTGTTTAAACGTTCCATGTAGAACCAGGTCGTCGATGTAACGTTGTTTAAACGTTCCATGTAGAACCAGGTCGTCGATGTAACGTTGTTTAAACGTTCCATGTAGAACCAGGTCGTCGATGTAACGTTGTTTAAACGTTCCATGTAGAACCAGGTCGTCGATGTAATGCACGGTCACTTTATATCAGCATGTAACGTTGTTTAAACGTTCCATGTAGAACCAGGTTGTCGATGTAATGCACGGTCACTTTATATCAGCATGTAACGTTGTTTAAACGTTCCATGTAGAACCAGGTTGTCGATGTAATGCACGGTCACTTTATATCAGCATGTAACGTTGTTTAAACGTTCCATGTAGAACCAGGTTGTCGATGTAATGCACGGTCACTTTATATCAGCATGTAACGTTGTTTAAACGTTCCATGTAGAACCAGGTTGTCGATGTAATGCATGGTCACTTTACATCAGCATGTAACGTTGTTTAAACGTTCCATGTAGAACCAGGTTGTCGATGTAACGTTGTTTAAACGTTCCATGTAGAACCAGGTTGTCGATGTAACGTTGTTTAAACGTTCCATGTAGAACCAGGTTGTCGATGTAATGCATGGTCACTTTATATCAGCATGTAATGTTGTTTAAACGTTCCATGTAGAACCAGGTTGTCGATGTAACACACGGTCACTTTATATCAGCATGTAACGTTGTTTAAACGTTTAAACTTGAACTACCGAGCGACTCTGGGGACACGACACGCACCTGAGCAAACTTGCTGATGCCCACCGTCCCGACGCCTCCATCCAGACGGACCCACTCGTGTTTATCCGTGTACCTCAGTCCTGGGGAGAGAGGACGGGAGAGAGATGGTGGACATTCTTCCACAAAACAAGCACTGACGCCGAACCGCTGGCCATACAGGGAACCGGTTCTGATCCGGAAGTCCAGTTAATCTGGGGGGTCAAGGACGCGACGGGCGCATCTGAAACGAGAACAACACAAGCCGCCCACCTGCGGACAGCGGGCGGCAGAGGTGGCCCGGCGACAGCGGGCGACAGGCGGACAGGCAGCTTCTGCACGACAGCAGCCGGGACCGAGCGGCCCGAAGACCCAGACGCAGCGCCATGTTCCCCGCGACGCGTCAAGGAGCGGACGTCACGGCGCCTGATTTACACGTCACGGCGACGTCGCCAGAACGGGGTTCTTCAAATATGCTGGATTTTACCCACAATTTATATACATTTACAGCGTTTACCAGACGTCCTTATCCAGAGCGACTTACAGTCAGTAGTTACAGGGACAGTCCCCCCCTGGAGACACTCAGGGTTAAGTGTCCTGCTCAGGGACACGATGGTAGTAAGTGGGGTTTGAACCTGGGTCTTCTGAATTTTCCGTAATTCTGGGATCACCGGTTTAGAGGAACTAGTGGTGGTGCAAACAGATCATTTCTGTACACAGCCAGAGGGTTTAAAGCAGCAGTAAACTGGACTTCCCGGTTATCCTCTATTTGGATGACAGTGATTCAGTCTAGTATTGCTTTAAAAAACAGTATTAAAGGAAATTTAATAGCCAGATTTTTATCCAGATTAAATTATTTTAATAACTGAGTCCATGTGATTCAAACCTAGAAGGAAAGTGGAGCAGAAAACATCTCCAGGAAAATAAGCAGTTGATCTCACAGCTGTGAATAGTAAAAAGCCCCAAATCACACACGGTTTGACTGGCCCATCAGAGGGGGATGCCTTTCCAGGGTCGAGTGAGGGTGCAGTGGGTATCAGAGCAGGGTTCAAGTTGATTTGTCCAAGAAAAAAAGTCCCATCAGTATAAATTTGGTATTAAACAGCGTGGTGAATCATGGTAAGGATCAGATGGTCATATTATGTTCCACAGTGCATGTCCAGACCCCTACGGTGTTGGTGTCTCTGGTGCATTTTATGCTGATTCGTCTCGTCAGCAGCTGAATGCCGGGAACCAGGGTCTATGATAGGGTGGTAGTAGTCTAGTGAGTAACACACTCGCCTATGAACCAGAAGACCCAGGTTCAAATCCCACTTACTACCATTGTGTCCCTGAGCAAGACACTTAACGCTAAATTGCTCCAGGGGGGGACTGTCCCTGTAACTTCTGATTGTAAGTCGCTCTGGATAAGGGCGTCTGCCAAATGCCGTAAATGTAATGTAAATGTCTAGAGAAACTAGAGGGAAATAGCGGGACTGGGTGGTTTTGGTAGATAATAAAGTGAATGATCCCTTCTGATTTAAGTTCTCCCACTACCAAACAAAGGATTGATCTCTAATTTTCAGGTTTATTTGGACAGTGACAGACAGATCAATACGAAAACAATCCAGAAAAATGCATTTCAAAATAGGTATAAATTAATTTGCAATATTTAAGCCTGGAATATTGACACTGTTTCTGGATTGCAAACATTAGCAGTAAGAGTCGCGTAGGGGACTCTGATCACAAATCACCCAATGGAGGTCAATCCATGTTTAGCTTTGTATGTTCTAATATATGCAAAGTTTCACAGGTAGCCAATGCAGTGAAGACAGAATCAGAGGAATGTTCCAGAAAACCCAAAATCAATAAGCAAAGGCTTTAAAAAAAAAAAAAAAAAAAATTAAAAATCAAATCCCCACAAACGTTCACAATTGGAGGAGCTTCAGGAACTCGAAGTCTTCAGAACAGATCCTTGTAAATAGATGAAACAATGGAAAAATATATTTTTTGCTAATTAAATTTATTATTTACAATTTACAGAATAAGATTTGATAAAAAATTATACAGAATTGGCCCAAATATAAGACAACAATCTATTAAAAAAAATAAAATTGTCCAGGCTGTAAATGTCAGACACCACTTTCCCAAGACATATTTTGAGAAAAGTAAAACAGCCAGTAAAGTGACATTCATATTTAAAAGCATTTTTGAGACCCATTCATTTCAATGACACTTATTAATGCAGACATCACATGACCTACGACCCCGGTGCATGACATGAATACCAACAAGGCACAGTAATATCATCAAAGTGGTGTAATGTCGGATGAACAACTGAAGGAATGTAGACGAGTGGACTTTAGAGATTAAGTCCACTCTTTTGTAGTCACGCCAGGCCCACTGATGTCAGTCTACGAAAAGTAGATCCCATTTCAAATGGCAGAACTCATTTACAAAAACACGCAGATGTTTGCCTTCATGTTACAGAGAAAATATGACAAAAAATGGTATCAAAATATTAATAGTTTAGGTTTGTGTACTTCATGTATTTTCCAGCAGCACGTGTACAGATGTGCAGACACACAGGACAACGTCACTCAGTCATTAAACATGCTGCTATTATAAAATAAAAACCTAATAAATAAAATCCACATCTGAGTAAACAGCATAACAATCCGCAAATGTTCCTGCACACACACTTCTGTGTCTGTGTGTGAACCTGAGCATCACACTCGTCTTGGCGAAGCCCCGTAGCCCTGCTGTTCAGCAGCAGCAACCAGCCAATCACAGGGCTGCAGCGTAGTCCAGGGCCCCGCCTACCGGTTCGGAGGTCCTCCGGTGGCGGCCGCTGCACAGCTAGTCCATGGGGAGGATGCGGCGGTTCCACATGCCTCGTTTCGAGTGGTAGTAATGGTGGAAGTTGCGGATGTGCAGCCGGTCCACATCTAGTCCTGCCTCGATGATCCTGAGGAAATGGGGGGTTATGTAGGATATGTCTGCATATCTCCACCCACCAGGCAATAATTGTGCCATTTAAAAAAGAAAGTGAAGTGATTGTCACATGTGATACACAGCGGCACAGCACACGGTGCACACAGTGAAATTCGTCCTCTGTATTTAACCATCACCCTGAGTGAGCAGTGGGCGGCCATGACAGGCGCCCGGGGAGCAGTGTGTGGGGACGGTGCTCTGCTCAGTGGCACCTCAGTAGCACCTTGGCGGATCGTGATTCGAACCGGCAACCTTCTGATTACGGGGCCGCTTCCTTAACCGCTTGGCCACCACTGCCCCTAAAAGGTACGCCCAACGTGGGGCTCGAACCCACGACCCTGAGATTAAGAGTCTCATGCTCTACCGACTGAGCTAGCCGGGCACTTTAAAGGGCAGATCGGCATGATTATGCTGATTTAGCATATTTCTGAAATGAGCAACTGGACTGAAAGTGTGGGAGAAGGGGGGCGTGTCTCCGTGTCTTACCTGTCCAGCAGCTCCCAGTCCTCACCTCCCCAACGATTCTTAAACTCCTCAGTGTTCATCCCCCCCAAAGCGACAAGATCCGACTTGTAGATGCCCAACAAGCCAAATCCATTCATCTCCCAGTAACCTACACACACACACACACACACACACACGCGTGGGTCATTGGATTGAACACCACATTGCTCTGCATTGTGGACCAGAATTCACCTGACATTTGAATGTGTGTATGTGTGTGTTAAAGAGAGAAAGAGAGAGAGAGAGGGAGAGGGAGATACCGTCTGGCTCCTGTGGAGTTGCTCCACAGTTGAGTCTGATGACAACTGGGGCGAAGACCAGACTGCTCTCCACACAGTGTCTCCTTATAGTGTCCACAAACCCGGCAGGGAAATGGATGTGAAGATCACACAGGAATATTATACTGTGCTCATCCTGACACACACAAACAACGGAACACTTAAATACAGAAAAGGACACCAACGTACACCGTAAATAGGCCACCGGGTCTGTGGACGCCATTTTATTAGAACAGTCCAGCTGTGAACCTTCTCATCCCACATGCGGAGTAGGAACTGAGCTACGTTTACGGTGGAGATGGTTCTGCAGCGTTTTGTTGGACTCACTTTGATGAGATCTATACCAGCCTGCAGTCCAGCAGCTCGCTCAAAGTCTCCGCTCAGAAGAACGTGGTCGTACCTGCACACATGAAGAAGACGTGTCTGGCTGGTCATGTTAGAGGTGTGAACCTTGGCTCATTTTTCCACACGACCTCATATTATAGTTCAGCAACGTCAGTGATATGAGAGTTAACGCCTCGTCTGAACCAGGCACTTTTCTGCATCTTATCAGATCTGATGGTGCACCTGGGCAGTCGGGAGTTCCTCAGGGTCTGATGGACGTCCATGTCGGTGCTGTTAAAGTCGGTGATGATGACGTTGAAGTTCTTGTCTGACGTCAGTGTGTACAGTTCCTCCATGTCCGATATGAACTGCTGCACCCACCGAGCCTGGTTCTTCACTAGAAACCACCACACACACACACACACACACACACACACACACACACACAATGACCGTATTAACTGTCCATTATGAATTATTTGATTGTAATTGTACATTATGCAGTCTCACCAACAATAATTGGGGCTAAAGGACGTGATGGAAGACGTTTCCTCCGGCCATTTACCAACATGATAAGAAACGTTCCGCTTGTTCTGTTCCACTATGAACTTACTGCTGGAGTTTGTCCTGAAGATACTGTGTGTGTGTGTGTGTGTGTGTGTGTGTGTGTGTGTGTGTGTGTGTGTGTGTGCGTTTCACACCTGGAACGATGAAGTGGACCGTGGCGTTCGGGTTCCACTGAAAACGCTGTGGCCAACAAAGCGGCTCCTTCTTTGACAGCTGGAAGTGACTCCGTTCAAATTTGACGTACTGAGACAGGCGCACCTTCTGGCCACGCCCATCCAGGAGCTCCAACTCCAGCAGGTAGCGGCTGGACTGCATTCTGGATACCCGTTTCTCCACATTCACTATAGAGTACAGTGTGTACTGTCTACACACACACACACATCAGCCAACTTCACATTCAGACACGTGACAACTTAAAACCACTTTTACACACACACACACACACACACACACACACACACACACACACATCAGCCAACTTCACGTTCAGACACATGACAACTTAAAACCACTTTTACGCACACACACACACACATCAGCCAACTTCACATTCAGACACATGACAACTTAAAACCACTTTTATGCACACACACACACACACACACACACCTACCTGTGGCTTCTGCTGTTAAGTTTTTCCATGAAGACGCTGACCAGAGCCAACGCTTCAGATTCACCCAGCAGTATGTTCCCCGACACGTTGCAGCTGAGATCCAACCAATCATCGCGCCACTTCTGCAGGTCCATCGGAGTCATTTTAAACGTCTGAGCCCAATTCACTTCCGGGTCGTACAGGATCTCCTGGGCTTTCTCATACCCCCACCAATGGTACTTGTGGCGAGGAGCAGCCATTTGGAGCCTCTCTCTCAACCGGGACGTTTCTTTGGCTGCCTGGTCTTCAGCCTGAGAAGGGTTCTGCAGTCCTGCGGGGTGAAGCTGTGCTGCTCCAGTGTTCACTCTGCTGTCCTGCAGTGCTGCAGATTTGGGCTCCTCCAGGCTGAAGAGTCTGCGCTGATTCTTAAACTGGTAGTTGTCCTCTGTCACCATCATTTCATTCTTCAGCCCGCCCCTCAGCCTCCAACTGTCCCCTGCAGAGACAGAACAGAATGGTCAGAAGATCTCCTGGCCATGAAGAAGCTGACAGAAGTGGCAATGAATGGTGGACGGTGTTAATCTGACCTCTGAACATCTGATGGTCCTTCTGTCCATCCAGCTGCATGCTGAGGGCAAAGCCAAACCTGCAGGCCACAGTCCCATGAACTTTACTGAACTCTGAACATAGCCCCGCCCCCTCTGATGTGGTGGAGGCGTGGCCTGGTTTCTACGTTAAGACAGAGATGGTGGTGGGTGGTTAAATATAGCAGGCAGATGGCGGCTCACCTGGGGCTGTAAACCGCGCGGTAGAAGCACTTATTCATCTGCTCCATGTGTGTGAGGCGGGTGAAGTCATTGGGGTAGACATGGGTGAGGCGCACCTGACACACACACACACACACACACACAAACAAACACACTTAAAATTAACTCATTTTCTCATTAAACATTTCCTGTGTGTCTGTGAGATCTAACAGGCAGACACTGGTCATCTCACCACTGTGACCACATCAGCTGACCCCACCCACTTTAGCCCCGCCCTCATCAACATCATGATTTGTGGTGAACAAATTCAGAAATGATGGAAAATTTTTGTTATGTAGGTTATGGTTCATTTTCATATTTGTGGTACGGTAACCTAATACAATGTGGAATGTATTGAAACCGCATAACGGACCGCGTATTGGAGCTCTCGGGGAAATCAAAGGGCGGCGGAATCTGCTTCTACGCCAATGAAGATTGGTGCACTGATGTCACAGTGCTACAGAAATTCTGCAGCCCAAACCTGGAAACTTCTCATCCACTTCAAACCGTTCTATTCACCGCAGGAGTTTACATTCCTCCTCGGGCCACCGCTGGCTGACCAGATCACCACCATGGAAAGGAAATTCCCAGATTCTCTTTTTATTGTCCTTGTGGACTTCAACAGAGCAGAACTGAATCACTGAAACTCCCAAAATACACTGGACCACTGTTACACCCCCATAAAAGATGCGTATCGCTCTGTTCCCCGGGCAGCTTTGGGACATTCTGATCACTGCCTGGTCCATCTTATTCCAGTTTACAGGCAACAACTCAAACGGGCCAAGCCTGTGGTCAAAACTGAAGTAAGTGGACCAATGCAGCAAAACAGGAACTGCAGGACTGGTCTGTTTTTGAAGCTGCATCTGAAAACCTGGATGAGCTGACAGACACTGTGACATCATACATCCGTTTCTGTGAAGATGTGTGTGTGCCAACCAAGACCTTCTGCACATACAACAACAATAAACCATGGTTCAGTCCCAAACTGCAGCATCTTCGCCAGGCCAAAGAGGATGCCTACAGAGGATGCTCTACAGCATTCGCAAGATTCGGCCTTTTCTCTCACATCAGGCTACGCAGCTCCTCGTCCAGGCAACGGTCATCTCCAAACTCGACTACTGTAACCTCTGCAGTCACCATAAAACATCTCCAGAGTGTCCAAAATGTGGCAGCCGTCTCATCTTCAACCAGCCAAAATACACCCACGTCCCGCCTCTCCTCACCTCTGTCCACCGGCTCCCGGTAGCTGCTCGCATTGAGTTTAAATACTTGATGCTGCCTACAGGGCTGTAAATGGAAGTTCTCCCTCTTACACCAACACACTACTAGCCAGATACACTCCTGCACGCCCTCTCAGATCTGCACACGAAATGAGACTGAAAATCCCCTGATCACGGGGTCTCCGGTCCCAATCGACTGTTCTCCTATGTTGTCCCTGGCTGGTGGAACAACTAGTCCTGCTCCTTTCGACTAGCCGAGACTACCAGCACCTTAAAAAGTGAAGTGAAGTGATTGTCAGACGTGGTACACAGCAGCATAGCACACAGTGCACACAGTGAAATGTTTCCTCTGTATTTAACCATCACCGCGAGTGAGCAGTGGGCACCATGACAGGCGCCCGGGGGGCAGCGTGTGGGGACGGTGCTTTACTCAGTGGCACCTCAGTGGCACCTTGGTGGATCGGGATTCGAACCGGCAACCTTCTGATTACGGGGCCGCTTCCTTAACCGCTAGGCCACCACTGCCCCCCGTCTGCCTCCTTTAAGAAGCAGGTGAAAACCCGGTTATTCAAAAAGTATTTCAGACAAATCTAACACTTACACACACACACATCATGTTTTCTTCATCTAGCACTTAATCTCCGAGCATGCTCTATTCCTGACAAAGTTCGGCCTTATCAGGTAAATTGAACGAGAATTGCTGGTGTCCTCTTGTAAGTCGCTTTGGATAAAAGCGTCTGCCAAATAAAGTAAAGTAAAGAAGGATACCTCCCTCACCTTCCTGACAGACAGGAAGCAGCGAGTGAGGCTGGGGGAGATCACCTCTGGAACACGGCCCCTCAGTACTGGTGCCCCTCAAGGATGTGTCCTCTCCCCACTGCTCTTCTCCCTGTACACCAACGACTGCACCTCCAGAAACTCAACTGTGAAACTCCTGAAGTTTGCAGATGACACCACTGTCATTGGGCTCATCCAGGATGGTGATGAGTCTGCACACCGACAGGAAGTTGAGCGGCTGGTACTCTGGTGCAGTCAACACAACCTGGAGCTGAACACGCTCAAGACTGTGGAGATGACGGTGGACTTATGGAGACATCCCTCAGCACTGCTCCCCCTCACCATATCAGACAACCCGGTGTCTATTGTGGAAACCTTCAAGTTCCTGGGCACCACCATTTCCCAGGACCTGAAGTGGGAGACCAACATCTCCTCCATCCTCAAAAAGACCCAGCAGAGGATGTACTTCCTGAGGCAACTGGGGAAGTCCAGTCTTCCACAGGAGCTGGTGATCCAGTTCTACACTGCGGTCATTGAGTCTGTCCTGTGCTCCTCCATCACCGCCTGGTATGGAGCAGCCACTAAACAGGACAGGATCAGACTGCAGAGGACAGTACGGACAGCAGGAAGGATCACCGGTGCCCCCCTGCCCTCCATCCAGGACCTGTACCTCTCAAGATCCAGGAGAAGGGCAGGGAAAATCATCTCAGACCCCTCACACCCTGGTCACAGGCTCTTTGACCTGCTGCCCTCTGGCAGACCAGGACCAGCTTCTTCCCCCTAAACACCCGAATCTGTCACACTACAAATCACCTTCAACATCGGCACTGCACTTTATGTACTCTGTATTTAGGAGTTAGTTTTTTGCCTATTTATTCATAGACCTATGTACATTCTTACATATATGTATTTATACTCAGTAGATATAATATTTATAAACAGTATAAACAATTTCCACAACTTGTATAATAACACTTACACACATCCTGCACATTGATGTTTGTTGTTGTTTTTTCTACTCTGTACGTGAGAGACACCGTCCACCGGAATCTAATTCCTGGTATGTGCTGCACTTACTGGGACAATAAATACGATTCTAATTCAATTTATGACACCTTGTCAGCAATTCTGATGCTGTTTATTGAACATGCTCATTTGGTTCCCACGTCGGTAATGAGAATTACTCTGGGTCATGAGGACATTACCGTGAAATTAAGGGTTCACGGCGGAATCCAGTCGTGAGATTACTAGGGACTGAACAAGTCTGGCCTGATCGATAAGATTCGATCAGATTCGACTGATATTGAAGGGAAGGAATCTACATGAGAGGGAAAGATTGGTGATGTGAGTCGAGGAGGAGAGCTGGTGGCCTATTGTTACTCCAAGGTTGTGTGCAGTTTCAGAAGGAGAAGATCTGAGGGTTGTTCAGGTAAATAGCAAGATCCTGATGAGGTGAACAATCTGCTGGAATGAATATTAGTTCGTTTTTTGCTGGGATTGAGTTTTAGATGATGAGCTGCCATTCAAAATGTGTTAAAGTCATAATTAGATCAAGACGAGTCTAAATGGTGTGTGTGTTTTTATGAGATTGGGTGTGTGTGTGTGTGTGTGTGTGTGTGTGTGTGTTACATACAAACTGTAGGCCCTGGTAGCGGGACAGTGAATATCCCTTCATGCTGAATCTGGATTCAACTTGACATGCAGGCAGAACATCCACCAGGTGGGAGGGGTCTAACAGCGGGACTACACACACACACACACACACACACACAAAACCAGACAATAATTCAGAAAGAGGTGAAGAACAGTTTTCAGATCACAGCTGAAGAGACTCTTACTCTGGTGGAACGTGTCCCGTGGGTCGTCCCTCAGCATGTCCGCCCCATGGGGCGTGGCCTGCGCAAACTTTGAATTTGTGTGGCTGGCCTCCGTCTGAGGAATGTGACTCACATCACTCATCTTCAGAAAAGATTCATCTGAGACACACACACACACACACACACTTATTCTCTGGCTTACAGATTCACCCACACCCACCCAGCTCAAGACCCCGCCCACTTACTGCAGTAGAGGGAGATGTGCTGAGAGTCGACCACTGAGAATGGAGACATGGAGTCTTTCAGCTTCCACTGTAGAGACATACATACACACACACACACACACACACACACATCACTTCTACATAAAGTTGTACAGAGAGAGAGAGCGAGAGAGAGAGAGAGAGAGGGCGAGACTGACCCCAACTTCCACATGGTCGGTTCCCTTGTCATCCTGTTTGTGGAGGAGTTCAAAGTAGTATTTCTGTTTTGCCAGAAGCCTAAAAAAGTGGACACACACACACACACACACACACACACACACACACAGAAGAAGCAACAGCAGAGTAGCATGTTAATCTAATGCAATTATTCACACAGACATACAATTTAATCATGCGTATATATATATGTAAAAAAACACACCTTAAATCAACAGTAAGTGTATAAGAGTGTACACACACTCACACACAATAACACAGAAGTAGCAACAGCAGAGCAGCATGCTAATCTGATGCAAATATTCACACAAACAGACATTCAGTTTAATCATGTGTATATATATATAAAACACACACCTTAATCGACAGTGAGTGTATAACAGTGTACACACCCACACACACACACACACACACACAGACAACAGGAAGCTTTTTAGGCCTGTGTGCCAACAAGAGAAATCAAACAGGTTTTTAATACGAATACAAGAGAAAGTGGTTTCACACATAAATATATTAAAAACAACATTATGATAAAAGCACACAAACACACACTCACTTTATTGGCTTGGAAACTTGACTGGAATACTTCTCAAACTCTCCAGGAGCAGTCCACTCTGCTCCTGTCTGTGAAGACGCACAAATTCACTAACAACACACACACACACACACACACAATTACTACACACATGCAAATACACACTCTGTCCCTCACCTCCCCCACGTAGGCCTGAAGCTTCAAGCTGCTCGGTGTCTCATCAGAACTGAGCCAAAACTCAGAGTTGTCATCAGAGCCGACTGCAAACACAAACTCTCCTACACACACACACACACAAATAATCTGCTGCTTTACAATCAGCTGTTCAGTCTGAGCAAAACCACATGCAATTACATGCAAAACAAAATTTCCATGAAGTGCGTGTGTGTGTGTGTGTGTGTGTGTGTGTAAGTGTGCGTGCGTGCACGTGTGTGTGTGTGCGTGCTTGTGTGTGTGCGTGTGTGTGTGTGCGTGCATGTGTGTGTGTGCTTGTGTGTGTGTGTGCATGCGTGTGTGCGTGCACGTGTGTGTGTGCGTGCGTGCGCGTGTTTGAATGAGCACAGACACACATGAACCAAACCCTGCAGCTGCATTTAAGATAAACTGTAATTTTCAAACAGCTGCAGAGGAGCCATCATTTAACCATCGCCCTCGGTGGGCAGCGTGTGGTGACGCTACCTTCATCAAGGGGACCTCAGTGGCCCCTTCAGATTGCGAGATTATAAATATCAGAAGTATTTTTGTGGCTTTGACCACCGCAGAAGGAAGCGAGGGCAGACTTGAGTGAATAAACCCGGCGGCGTTGAGACGCACCATCGCTGGGGGGGTGGAGGTAGCCGAACAGCCTCAGGCCGTAGTCGTGCCAGCGAGGGGCCAGCGCCAGTTTGTGGACGGTGGAGCGAACCTGCGGAGCGAACAGAGAAGGTCAGCAGGGGGAGCCGCAGGGGCGGAGTCTGCTTCTTCACAGGTGGAGGTGGAGGCGGAGCCGGGCTCACGTGGGGGTAGGTGGGGAAGTGCAGGTTCCTCCGGAGATCCTTAATGGAGCCGCCGCACCAGTCTTCAAATACGTGCAGGTTGGCTCTTCCATTGTGCTAAAAAACCAGCAGGCAGATAAAACCGGATAAAAACGGACGAATGTCTGGTTTTACGTTGGTCCAAAAACAACAAAAATGTGAATAACAATATCAGTAAAAGCACAATACTGTATTACTGCTTGAAATGTAAAAATATGCATTTATAAAATATATATACACAATATTTCATGAGTGAGTGTGTCCATTGTGGGCAGTGGACTACAAAGATGTCCACTGCTTTGGACAAGAGCTTCTGGTAAATGCAATAAAAGTGAATATAGTGTGTGTGTGTGTGTGTGTGTATGCATGTGTGTGTGTGTACCTCTGGATTCCACGGTAAAGTAGAGTATGACGCAATCCAGGTCTCTTTATCTTCTGAAACATAACTGTGAGGCTGTCAAATGCACACACACACACACACACACACACACACACACACACACTTTAATGGTTAATAATCTGCTGAGGAAGGATGGACACTTAAATATTGTTTTTTCTCTCACCCGTTCTCTTCTTGAAAACTGACTCAGTGACCCGATTCTATGCCGCAGCTCTGGAGATATAAACACACACACACACACACACACACACACACACAAACCAGTTCAGTATGACAGATGACAGTGGTAAAAAGTAGTGCTGGCCAACGATTTACATTTTAAACAGTGATTAATCGAACTAGGGTCTGCGATTAATCAGGATTTACCGTATTGTCATGTGCAACGTTCAACCGCAAAATTCAGAATTATTATTTTTTTATTATATAAATGGAAAAAAAAAAATTGTTCAGATGCAGTATTTTTCCAGTGCAGAAAAATGTCCAGCGTTCACTCAGCCAGTTCATGTCGACTGTAGATGTCTTGATAAAATGTAGAAAAAAAACACACACACACACAAACACACACACACACGCTGAAATGAAGATCACTGATCCACCGTGTCCGTGCGTGCCTTATTTTCCCCTCTGCTTTCCTGCATCTCGACGTCTCAGGGAGGCCACGCCCCTTCCCGGATCGTGTAAACCGCCATGAGACGTGCTGGTAACCTCAATATTTCCCACATTCACCGCTGGAGGTCAGAACCCCGCCAGACCCCTCTAGCCTCACGAAGCAGGCCGCTATCCGACCTCCAAACCTACACAAACACACACGGACACGTGCGGAGAAGATCTGTGGAGCCCACCCACCACAGTAACAAGGTCACCGTCACCAGGTCAGGAACAGCAGGGTCACCCGCGTTTCTTCTCTTTTGTTCATTCTTTGCCAGAAGGAAGATGGAAGAAAGCAGGTTTGACCTGATGGAGGGGCGGTGAGTTCAGAGGTCGCAGAAACACAGACTTCTACTCGACCCACATGCACAGCCGACCAGATAAACTGGTTCTGTTACCGGATTTAATCTCAGTTCCCCAACACAACACACACTGTTATCAGACTGTTATTGTTCAGCCAGCTGCGCGCACACACACACCACAGACTCACACCTACACACACACTCACCTACTCACACACACACTCACACCTACACACACACCACCACAGAAACAGACACACACACACACCTACTCACACACACACACCACCACAGACGCACACACTCACACCTACACACACACCACCACAGAAACAGACACACACACACACACCTACACGACTACACACACACCACCAGAGAAACAGACACACACACACACCACCACAGACACACCTACACACACACTCACCTACTCACACACACATACACGCACGCACACCACCACAGACACACCTACACACACACACTCACCTACTCACACACGCACACACTCACACCTACACGACTACACACACACCACCAGAGAAACAGACACACACACACACCTACACGACTACACACACACCACCAGAGAAACAGACACACACACACCACCACAGACACACCTACACACACACTCACCTACTCACACACACATACACGCACGCACACCACCACAGACACACCTACACACACACACACCACCACAGAGTTGCTGTTTTCGAGCTGTAGCGAGGGAAGTGTCGCGACTCACGTGTCGGGGAGGTGTAGGTGTCGCCGGATGTCGCCAGGTACAGGTAACCGGTGAGCAGCGCCAGCAGGAGCAGCGCGGCCGCCGCGTACTTGCTGCTGCGCAGGAGTTTGCGTGCGGGGAGCGCGGTGGCCCTCATCTGCAGCCGTGTCCCCGCCTCACCGGTCCCCGTCATCTGTCCCCTCGGCGAGGCGACAGGTGAGGAGTCGCGCCGTCTCTCCTCTTCAGTCCCGCCGCCGGGCTTCCTCGCGCGCCGGCCCCGCCCTGCAGTGACGTCAGCGGACTCGCAGGTAACTCAGGTGAAGGTGTGTGTAGGTGTGAAAGTGTATGTGTTGGTGTCAGAGTGTGTGCGTGTGTACTTGTGAGTGTGTGAGTGTGAATGTGTAAGTGTGTGTCTGTGTGTTTGTATGTGTGTGTGTGTAGGTGTGAATGTGTGCGTGTGTCTGTTTGTATGTGTGTGTGTACTTGTGAGAGTTTGTATGTGTGTGTGTGTGTGTACGTTTGTTTAAAAGCTGAAGTTCAGAATATAACACTTTACATTTTACATTTTACATTTACAGCATTTATCAGACACCCGTATCCAGAGCGACTTACAATCAGTAGTTACAGGGACAGTCCCCCCCTGGAGCAACTCAGGGTTAAGTGTCTTGCTCAGGGACACAATGATAGTAAGTGGGATTTGAACCCGGGTCATCTGGTTCATAGGCGAGTGTCTTACCCACTACCACTACCACCTAAAATGTCTCCGCTGCTGAAATCAGCAGATTTACTCCAATTACAACATGACTTGATTTCGTCATTTGAATAATTCGTGTCCCAAGTTGTCCCTCAGCTGCACTTTGTCGTGTCAGCACATCACGCAGGTAACACCGCCACGCGTCCCCGGTGTGTGTGTGTGTGTGTGTGCAGGGACCAGGGTGTCTCTGTGGACCCGGTGACGCAGGGATGAAGAAGCTCTGCTGCAGGTGAGACCCTCCAGGCAGCTTCACCCTCGTCATTTTTCAGTGAAAAGTTGTTTTCGTGCGAGAATAAAACGAATCACAGCGCATTTAATAAATATTAATAAAGCGCATTTTCTATAGAACCGCAGCTCAGTGTGCTGCAGATCTTCTGCATGTTCTTCTCGCTGGATTCCAGTCTGCTCACACACCAGGGATCCGGCGAAGCTGACAGGTTCCACCACGCTGCTGGAATGAGGAAGACGGTCTTTTAGCGGCAGAGACATGTTGCAGCGGGAGGACATGCTGAGGACATGCTGACCGCTGTCCGTCTTCCTCCCTCTTCAGCATCAGACTGCAGGGGCCAGTTGGGGTTTTTTATTCCACTTTTATTTCATTTCTGAACAGATTTATTAGAACAAGCATGGTTCTTTTTCACTGTGTGTGTGTGTGTGTGTGTGTGTGTGTCTTTCGAAGCCTCATGTTCAGGTTGAGTCTCGGTCCCTCCTTCATCTCTGGCCGGGCCTGGTTGCTGCCGCTGGTTGCCAGGGTCGGAGGTCGCGATGAGCCAGTGGTTGCCATCGCGCTCGGCCTTGTGAGAGTCCAGTAAGGTGTGTGCCGTGATCTCATATTCCCGGCCATATGGTGTCCTACACACACACACACACACACACACACTTCAGACAATCAACGTTCCACACAACACACACACACACACACACACACACACACACACACACACACACACACTCCATACCACAGACTGTAGTTCTCCAGCACAGCCAGACACTGGTTGGTTTTGCAGTGGGATATCAGCACGTTGGAGTTCACCTGAAGCGACAGTGAAGTGGTTGTCATGGTGAGACACAGCAGCACAGCACAGCACGGTGACACGTGTCCTCTGTACATTTACATTTACATTTACGGCATTTGGCAGACGCCCTTATCCAGAGCGACTTACAACGTGCTTTCAAGTTACCATCGATGAAGAGATCAATTCCGGTTCACTAGGACCCCAACTATTAATACATCTATTTTATTCACTCTGTTGTAGATTCTGTACACAAAGTTTGACAAGAAGATTTCAATTTAATCTAAATATTCTTTAAAGAGGAAGGTCTTGATACCTCTGTATTTAACCATCACTCTTTGTGAGCAGGTTGCACCATGACAGGCGCCCGGGGAGCAGTGTGTGGGGACGGGACCTCCACCTTGGCAGATCGGGATTCGAACCGGCAACCTTCTGATTACGGGGCCGCTTCCTTAACCGCTAGGCCACCACTGCACCAGAGTGTTTGTGTGTGTGTGTGTGTGTGTGTGTAATAAACCTCTGTACCGGTACTGGGTATCCCTCTTGCTCCAGACGCTGGTCTGGGTCGATGTGTTTGACCCTCCAGTGGCACAGGAAGCTCAGCTGCTCCACCAGAACCACTTCCTGTAGGCGGGACTTCTGGGCGCACTTCTGGAAGCTTCCACAGTCACTGGCCAGATACAGCTGGGGAGACGGTAACACACAACTCTGCATTCTGTGTGTGTGTGTGTGTATGTGGTGTGTGAGTGTGTGTGTGTGGGTACTTACACTTCCAGCAAAACCTTCAGTGGTCTGCAGACAGAAGCTCTGCTCATAATGCAGCGTTTCTCCTGCCAACATTCCATCCAAACTGAAGAACAAACGACCAAAAAAACGATTTCTCATCTTCAGCTCATAAATCCTTCAAAATGCAGCAGCCAATCAGGATCAACCGGGCCGCCCAGAATGTGGACCGCCACCCAAAACAGAACCAAGTCTGGTACCTGCTGATGATGAACGCGTTTCGGACGCACGGCTGAAGGCTCCTGGCTCCTCCCACCAGACAGGGCTCCAGCAGTGACTGGGACTGGTTGTCTGGTGGGTGTGGCCGGACATTGTTGATGTCTGCAATGATGCTGAGAGCACATGGGTCACGTGACTCTGGACCCGTCTTGCCTGGGTTCACCAGCATCACAACATCTCCAAAGCAGACGTGGTGTCCTGGTACTGCGAGATCCACCTGACACACACACACACATATACACACATAAACACACTTTAATAAAGTCCATGCCACAGAATCGTCCTCCCCCAGTGACGTACGCTCTTCAGGATGCTGTTCCTCAGCGTGGTCCTTCTCTGGACCATCAGCTGACCCCTCGCCCTGCGCTCCAGGAAGTCCCTCAGCTGGTCCTGCACACATCACAGGATCATGGGTCTTAAACTCGAGGAACCCATGAGAAGGTCTCTCTGCACTGTTCTCCATGAAGAGATCCTCCTGACCATTTAGAACATGGCAGGTTCAGAGCATTAAAGAACGCGTTTCTTCTTCAATCTGCGGTTCTAGGTGTGTAGAACATGACGTCCAGGCTCCACGCACCTGTTCCAGCGTCACGTCTTCAGCCCAGTTCCCGACTCGAACCCGCGGCCCGCCGCTCCGAAACTTGCTCATTTTTAAAATAAGAAACAGGGACCCGTCACGCCATCCGTCTTCTGACCAGCGGAGCTGTTTACTGGTCTCCATGGTAACGGTCCCATGGTCCCGTGATGCGTCTAGATGTTCGCCAGGTGGCGCCCGAGTTCCAGATTTATTGCTTTACATCCTGACGTCCACCAGGTGGCGCCAGAGTTCCAGATTTATTACTGTACATCCTAAACTCCACCAGGTGGCGCCCGAATTCCAGATTTATTACTGTACATCCTAAACTCCACCAGGTGGTGCCCGAATTCCAGATTTATTACTGTACATCCTAAACTCCACCAGGTGGCGCCAGAGTTCCAGATTTATTACTGTACATCCTAATGTCCGCCAGGTGGCGCCCGAGTTCCAGATTTATTACTGTACATCCTGATGTCCGCCAGGTGGCGCCCGAGTTCCAGATTTATTACTGTACATCCTAATGTCCGCCAGGTGGCGCCCGAGTTCCAGATTTATTACTGTACATCCTAATGTCCGCCAGGTGGCGCCCGAGTTCCAGATTTATTACTGTACATCCTGATGTCCGCCAGGTGGCGCCCGAGTTCCAGATTTATTACTGTACATCCTAATGTCCGCCAGGTGGCGCCCGAGTTCCAGATTTATTACTGTACATCCTGATGTCCGCCAGGTGGCGCCCGAGTTCCAGATTTATTACTGTACATCCTAATGTCCGCCAGGTGGCGCCCGAGTTCCAGATTTATTACTGTACATCCTAATGTCCGCCAGGTGGCGCCCGAGTTCCAGATTTATTACTGTACATCCTAATGTCCGCCAGGTGGCGCCCGAGTTCCAGATTTATTACTGTACATCCTGATGTCCGCCAGGTGGCGCCCGAGTTCCAGATTTATTACTGTACATCCTAATGTCCGCCAGGTGGCGCCCGAGTTCCAGATTTATTACTGTACATCCTGATGTCCGCCAGGTGGCGCCCGAGTTCCAGATTTATTACTGTACATCCTAATGTCCGCCAGGTGGCGCCCGAGTTCCAGATTTATTACTGTACATCCTAATGTCCGCCAGGTGGCGCCCGAGTTCCAGATTTATTACTGTACATCCTAATGTCCGCCAGGTGGCGCCCGAGTTCCAGATTTATTACTGTACATCCTGATGTCCGCCAGGTGGCGCCCGAGTTCCAGATTTATTACTGTACATCCTAATGTCCGCCAGGTGGCGCCCGAGTTCCAGATTTAATACTCAGGAACACGATGGTAGTAAGTGGGGTTCGAACCGTGGACTTTGTGCTCTTCTGGTTTATTGGTGAGTGTGTTACCCGCTAAAACTACCACCAATGTGGGCTCGACGTGGTCTTGATTCGTCGTGATGTCCCGCTGTGGCGCTTCAGTTGGGAGAATTATGGATTTTGTTTTATTGATTCTCTCGATATGATTTGAGTTAAAGAGAGTAAATTTGTCTCTCTTTACAAATGTTTGCTGCTGTTTGTCCACCAGGTGGCGCTGGCAGCTGCAGGATTTTGGTGGTGCGCAGAACTGGGTTGACTGAGAAGGCGGCGAGGACAAAAATCAGCCCAGAAAAGAAAGAGGACAAGTGTGAGAAGAGAGACGACGAGTGAACAAGCTAAAACAGGAGCTTGGGACGCAGACAAGTCCCCCCTGAAGTCCTCACCATGAAAATGTCTGTTACTTTGATCAGACGATTGTGAAGATTTCTTCACTGTTTTAAGCAGGACGTTGCAGCAGAGATCGTATCTCTCGTTCTGCTGAAGGCTTCTACATGACAGCACTAGATCAGCGATTCCCAACCCTGCTCCTGGAGGAACATCTGCCAGAGAGTCCTCTCTCCAGCCCTACCATGATTACCTGGCAGAAGTTCCTCCTGGACCAGCGTTGGACACATGCAGGATATGCAGATGAGATTCCTCCACCCCGAGCTTCTCCTGGAATTCACCGTTTTCTCTCCTAATCCACCTGAAAAGACGTTTCCTTCTTCATGTTATCAGGTGACAGAACGTTTGCATAATTAATCAGATTTTGTGGAATTTCTGACACTGACAGAACATTCCTGCTGCCAGTCAACATGTTTCTGCTGTGTGTGTGTGTGTGTGTGTGTGTGTGTGTGGTGTGTAAGTATGTGTGTGTGTGTGTGTGTGTGTGGTGTGTAAGTATGTGTGTGAGTGTGTGTGTGTGTGGTGTGTGTGGGTGTGTGAGTGTGTGTGTGTGGTGTGTAAGTATGTGTGTGTGTGTGTGTGTGAGTGTGTGTGTGTGTGGTGTGTAAGTATGTGTGTGTGTGTGTGGTTAAGTGCTGGTATTGAATCATTAATAAATAAAATGTGTTTATGAGCTGAAAGCCTTAAAATATTAAAACTGGTAACTGAATTGGAGAAACACAGACCAACACACACACACACACACACACACACACTCTCTCTGTCTCTCACCCACATACATACACACACACACTCTCACATGGAGGGAGAATGGATGAAGGATGAATGGAGTTTAGTCTTTTTTTAACTCCGTATCAGAGACTGAATGAGTATGGATGGATGAAGGATGGATGAAGGATGGATGGAGGATGAATGGAGGATGGATGAAGGATGGATGGAGGATGGATGGAGGATGAATGGAGGATGGATGAAGGATGGATGAAGGATGGATGAAGAATGGATGGAGGATGGATGAAGAATGGATGAAGGATGGATGGAGGATGGATGGAGGATGGATGGAGGATGGATGAAAGATGGATGAAGAATGGATGGAGGATGGATGGAGGATGGATGGAGGATGGATGAAGGATGGATGGAGGATGGATGAAGGATGGATGAAGGATGGATGGAGGATGGATGGAGGATGGATGGAGGATGGATGAAGGATGGATGGAGGATGGATGGAGGATGGATGGAGGATGAATGGAGGATGGAGGATGGATGGATGAAGGATGGATGAAGGATGGATGGAGGATGGATGAAGGATGGATGGATGAAGGATGGATAGAGTTTAGTCTTTTATTAGCTCCGTATCAGAGACTGAATGAGTATGGAACTGTATTAAACTCTACTGAACTGGAAGGAACTGGTCACACCGATCAGAAGCTTCACTTGTTCACTTTACGTGTTCCATGTGTGACATAACTTATTTTGGAAAAATGGATCTACAAGGAGCTGGAGTTCCAGGAAGGAAACACAAGATGGAGATGGAAGCAGAAGGGCGAGGAGACAAGAGGTTGTGAATGAGATTGGATGTTCTTATCCATGGGAAGGTCCAGGCTGCTGTACTTTCTTGCATGTTCTCCCTTCATAAACCCCATGGAAGAGGTTGGTGAATCCCACGTCTCCCGGCGCCGCTGTATTATGGGATGTAGTATCTGTGTGGGATGGTGAACAGATTCAGGGTTTTTTCTTACTGTAATGTTTCTAATGACATATTGATATTAGTAATTTCATGTAATGCATTCTATGTTCTTCCTTTGTTGCATCAGTTTCAGCTTATGACTACATTATTAACATGATTTATTATGAACATGTACAGGTGTTGGGCCTTTATGTTGTGTTCGTGTGTGTGTGTCACAGTGACAAGAAGGAACACACGGGCCAAACCAAAATGCAATAAAAGTGCATTTATTTACAGTGCAGCGCGTGATATTTACAGGCAAAGCCGCTAGTGCGACATACACCACCATAACACCTTCAACACTTTCAACCAATCACAGACAAGCTTTATACAACACATACACGGGCAGACACATACACGAGAACCAATAGCAGCACTACAGACAAGGGCCCTTTTTCAGCCTTATTCGCTCTCAGAACGGCTGATAACGAATAGAAATCTCTCGATTGCAAAACCCTGAGCTGAAACTGGAACATGTCTGAATATAATACTAATTATTCAGAATAAATCACCTATAAAATGAGAGATAAATTAGATAAATTCACACGCACAAAAATCCAAAAAGCCTCATCAGTCAGGGGCTGGAGACGGATTCAGGTCTGAGATTCCGGCACTGACTGATGGACAGAACGACTCCTTCAGCATCCGGTGCAAAATGGGATTCCCAGAAAGCCGGAATCCCCGAGGAGCTTCATCAGCAGCTGGTGAGAGAGTGTGTGTGTGTGTGTGTGAGTGTGTGTGTGTGTGTGAGTGTAGGATGTTGTTCTGATAACCAGGAGAAAGATGAGATGATGCCTCCTGCAGGAACGAGTCTCTTGTCTTATTTTAGGAATACAAGTGAATTCTCTTCACTGTCATATTTATGCTGAAAAGCTGCATATGAATCATTTTAAAATAGTTTTTACAAATTCTGCACGTCAGATTTCTTCTGATGCTGCCTGCACGTGGCAGCCTGAAGATACAATAATAGGTAATATCTTCATTTTTAAAAACTGAAATGTTTTTGTTGTTTTGATTTACAGAAATAGGTTTTGTAATTACATTATTTTTATAGTTTATAAGCATATATCTGTGCTGTTTGAATTTATCTGTTTCGGATTCTAAATGAATGAATAATAATAACCAGTGAAGGAGTTCGTCTACGACTGTAAATTCTCTCCTCTTCACCGTGCAGCATATGCACTCCGGATCATTATTATTATTATTATTATGGCTAAAATCTTGTTCTTCTTTTTCTTCTTATTATTGTTCCAACCTTTTTTACGCGCTTTTTTAAGCGATGCGTGCCACTGCCCCTCTGCCACGCCTGTTTTTCCCACCGATTTTTCCATTTGATGTGCCATGACATGATTATTTTGCTTGTATATAGGACTCATATAATATATAGGTATAATAGTGGTTCTCTAATTCTGTATCTGTTTCTGAAATTCAGCCGTGGTGCAGAATTACATCCAAACACTACCAAACAATGATAGAGCAGCAACTGCACACGTTCAGCTCATTAGATCCGTGTTCCATGGGTCACATGACATGCTTCACACGTTTGGAAGTCATGACGGTCGGTGGATATCATGTTTTAGGGGAGGGGCGGGAAATTCTCTGAGTGGAAAAAGCATGAGAAACGGGAGGTAATCTTTCCCCTTATGATGTCATAAGGGGAAAAATTCCAGATCCGACCGTCTGAGCTGCCGCTCTCTGAACGGCAAAGCAGAGTGACCAAAACCCTCTTTACACCGACCACCATCTCTAGCCACAGCAGGTCCGTAGACAGGCTCGGGGAACTTTTATTAATAATAAATCATCTCACAAAGTCCTTTAACATGTGATGTTTAACCCATCCCCAGTTCATGATTCAAAATACTGACATGAAACTTGGTACACCTCGTCATCTTAGACCAATTTAATGTTCTTTTTCGCTTTTTCAACTTCTTTATCACCAACTTCATCCTCCCCCATGCATTTTCCAGAGCAACAGTGGTCACACTTGCTACCACCACATATTTTACCTACTCAACCGCTGCAACCAATTCAACCACATTTAACCTCATCCTCCTATTTATCCTTCCATCCTCCCATTAACTCCCATGCATTTTACAGGGCAACAATAGACACACTTTTAGCCTTCACACCAAGACAAATGCTAATGCCACATAAAATCTAATTACCATTAGCATGCAATTTTTTTTAACATGTCCCAAACGTCTCAAAAATGTCACATGTCGCCTGGGTGGTAGTAGCCTAGTGGGTTGAACCAGAAGACCCAGGTTCAAACCCCACACATCGTGTCCCTGAGCAGGACACTTAACTCTGAGTGTCTCCAGGGGGGGACTGTCCCTGTAACTACTGACTGTAAGTCGCTCTGGATAAATAGTGACTCTGCTCTGTTAGCATTATTGATGTTAGCATTAGCATGTTAATCGTGCAAGAAAACCCGGAATAATCCCAATTTCACGAATTTTAACTGATTTATCCTTTATCCTTTCATCCTTTTGTCTTTTAACCTTTCTCTGCTTTCCAAGCCAAAATGAAGTTCACAAATTTTCCTTTTCTAGTTAAATAATTGCAGTAATATGTGGACAAACACGTCCCGTATTCTACAGAAGTAAAGAAACTTAGGTGAAACGGTATATATGTAGAGTATCTGAAACTTAATAAGCATCATCACTGCTTGTTTATTGTACAATAAAAATGTTATGCTGCACTCTAGTGAATATGGAAGTGAGGCAGCCATGTTGGGGACGGAGGGGCCACAGCGCAGACCTCAGCACTTTATTGGGTAAAGCAGGGACACATTCTGACATTTTACACACTTCATTAGCCTGATGCACTGTGTGTGTGTGTGTGTGTGTGTGTGTGTGTGTGTGTGTGTGAGTGAGTGTGCTACGCGGTGCTGATCGGGATGACGATGATGACGACGATGATGACAGCAGCGGTGACGCAGAGCGCGGCGATGCGGTATCCTCGCGCCTGTATACAGGAAGTGTTTGTTCGGCGCAGGAGTGTGTCTGATGCTGGAGTGTACACGTCATCTGTCCAGAAGTCAAGCTGATCTGGTGCCTACACACACACACAGACACACACACACACACAGATTGAGAGAGAGAAGCCGAGCTACAGAAGAACGCTGTAATGCGCTCAGCCTGGGTTCACCTGCAGCTCCAGCGGCGTGAGCTCCGACTGGCTCCAGGACGGGTCGGCCCGCAGGCTCAGGTTGGGGCTGCCGCTGTGCAGTGGGTGGGGCCTGTAGGCTTCGTGCAGGAGGTGGGGGGTGAGCGGCTGCTCCACCGCATGGCCTTCTTTCTGCTCTTTCTGAAAGACAAACCTTCCATTGGTTCTTAGTTCCATTGACATGCACGGTGCTGTGATTCATCTCCGGCCTTAATGGAGGTCTGCAGCTCCCCTGGCCAGGATGGTTTTATGGCATTAATGAGGCTCGTGGGATCAGTAATGGTCTGGCTGAAAGCAGGGTGTGAAACTCAACATCACGGTCAATAAGAAGCTGTGGCCCTGTGTTTCTGTAGAACTATTTACTTCATGGAACGTTCCTTTATATTTGGGATGTAAGTGGTCTGGTGAGAACATTCCACAAGATCCCATAAAGTGTTAACTGGATTTTTGATCAATATCTGGGACCATTAATGGTTCCTGTAGTTTATAGTGACTGGATCTGCCTGTGAACATTTACATTTAGCAGCCGCCATGATCCACATCCGTCTATTTATCTGTCTGTCCAGATATACAGACCTTCACTCCTCCAAACAGTTGGACGAAAGTGGCTGGACATGAACAGAGCACAGATATGACATATTGGCAAATTGTCTTAGAAGAACACCAATGAATGAAGAATGAAGGCTGGGTTTGACCGTTTCAGCGGAACCTACAGAAACCCTGTTTAGAAGATGTGGCCTCTTCAACTGGGACTAGAGTTTATTTTGAGGACCGTACCTGTTTCCAACTGGGTCTTCTTTGGATATAAATTGCTCCTCTGAACTCGGCCTGGTGGAGTTTAAAGCCCCGTATTACTTCACCGGGAACCCAGAGTCCATCTCTCAGTATGAGGCAGGAGGGACCAACGGTCCCCAGAAAGCGCGAGCTGGCGTTGTGGTGCCCAACACCAGCGTAGCTCAGCCGCGCCAGAGCAGGTGATGCGGGGCTCCGCGTGCGGGACGCGGTGGAACGTGTACCTGCATGGTGTGCGTGTGCTGCTCCTTGCTGTAGCTGACGCTCCACGTGCTGCTGCTCTCGGTGTGGTCGCGCCGCGCCACCATGGCCTTCCGCCTGGCTGCCGGCGGCTCCATCAGGGCGTGGGCGTGGCTGAGCGTGTGTGTCTCCGCCTCCAGGCGCTGCAGCGTGGCCAGGATGTGTGTGAGGGTGTGTGTGAGGTCGCTGAGAGGTTCCAGGCGCTTCTCCACCTCGGCGATTTTGAAGAAGAGGCGGCCCACCCCGGCCCCCAGGCTCATGTCTTCTGGTGCCTCCAGGGAGTGGAAGAGCCGCTTGAGCTTCCCCAGCCGGGACCTCCTGTCTGGTGACCCCGGCCTCGCGCCGCCCTCGGCGCCTCCTTCCGGAACCAGCGCCGCCATCGACCCGCACATGCTGATGTCGTCCAGGAAACGGAAAATGGCGCTGATGTCGTCCTCGGTGACCGCGTCCGGATTGTCGATGGAGAGTTTGTTGAGGCTGCGCAGGCGGGAAGCCGCGTCCGTCTGCGTGGACACGCTGGCTACGCCGTCTGCGCCTGGTGGCCACTCGTGGCTGCTGAAGTCCAGACTCCTGGCGCTGAGGCGCTTCAGGGCGGCTCGGACCTCCTCAAAACCGGGAACGTCTTCCAGGCTGGATGCCGCCGCCCCCTGATCTCCCAGCGCCATCGGCGCGGAGCCCCCCAACCCGGACACATGCAGGCCCGGCTGCAGCAGCCCGTCCCCCGCCGGCCTGGACTCCGCCGGTCCGGGGGCCGCCGCCACGGGCTCCGACCTGTCCCGGGGCGCGTCCTCAAGGCTGTGGCTCTTCTGTGCCGATCCTGGGCGGGGCCAGTCCCGTGCTGGCGTGCTGAAGTAGGCGGAGCCCCGCGTCTCGTCCAGGCTGTCGTGTTTGATGGTGGGGATCTCGGCCGGTGTGGGTGGTTTGTGTCTGAGTGCCGCTGGGTCAGGGTAAGGGTTCTTCAGGGACAGGAAGAGGACGTCCTGCCGTCCTCTCTGTCCACCTGCGGCCTCGTCCAGCTCCGCTTGGTGGTTGGCATCCAGCGAAACCAGCGGCGGCAGGTTGTGGAACTCCGCCTTGAAGACGTTTCTCTTGGCCGCCACGCGCTCCAGGCCGGAGGTCCCGGCGTCTGCGTCCCCAGGATGGACGCCGTCTGCGTCTCGCGGAGACGCCTGCAGGGTGTGTGTGAGCATGTCTGGGAATGCGTGAGTATAAGAGGTTCCCAGCTCCAGCTGATATGGTCCCTCCTGAGGTCTGGCCCCACCCTCCGTACCCGGCACTGCAACCGGCCAGTCGGAGCCCTCGGGTCCCACAGCCCCGCCCATGAGGGGCAGCGGTTGGCCATCGTAGAGGTAGGGCGGCCCGTAGAGCGGTGGGCGCGTCAGGGTGATGAGGTTGAAGAGGGACACCACGTCCGCAGCGGTGGACAGGCTGGAGCTGGCAGCGGGGTGGAGCCGCGCCCGGAAGAGGGTGGCGGGGAAGCAGGGGTCGCGGCAGGCGGTGGAGTAGAGGAGGCTGCGCAGCTCGCACAGCGTCGGCAGCGGGAAGCGCCTGCTCAGACACACACACACGTCTGCGTAGGACACGCGGCCTTGCAGGGACACCAGCACGTCCAGCATCTCCAGCAGCACCAGCGGGCTGTCCCCACGCTCTGCCATTCTGACACACACACAAGTTAATATTCTGCACACCCACACACACACACACACAGTCCCAGGGTGTCGGGAGACAAGTCTGACCTTGTCTTCTGTCCTGAAGCGGTCGTGGTGGTGAGAAGATGCGCTGGACTTCGCTGGCGCGGTGTGAGGCTGATCTAGGCTACGTGCTGCACTCGGAACCGGGTCATCAGGAAACTCGCGGGAGGAAAGTACATCTAACACGCCCCCACGCACACACACACACACACACACACACACAGGACTGCATATTAACATGCTTCCATGCAGGCGTGTTTTCACACATGTAAACTGTGAATGTGTGTGTGTGCGTGTTCATGTTCTTCATTAAGAGTTTACAGCAACAGATCAGGTCCATTAGACAGTGACTGGTGAGACGGTCTTATTGTTTTGGAGCATTACTGATCCATTATGTCAGTTGCATCCTTAACGGTGCATTTCACAAACACACACACACACACACACACACCTACTTTGAAGCACTCTGAAGCACTTTAGAACAAATAATGGAGCTTTCAAGCCCGTCGCCAGCAGGTCTGGGCCAATCAAATCCCTACATGTTCATTAGGGCATCTGTGAGTGTGCGTGAGTGAGTGTGTGTGAGTGTGTGTGTGCACTGAGGAATGTAACTTCATTAATCCCAGTCCCGGCCGCTGTCGAATGTTATTTAAGAATAAAACCTGTTCCGCCTGAGCACCAGCGGAACTGTTGCAACGTCCGTAAACCTCGGTGTGTGACTGGGAGGAAGCTGGAATACAGGCACAAGAGGTCAAAGGTCACGTTCAGCAGATCCTCGCACCAGCGTGTGATGCTCGACTTCGAATAGTCCATCTGATCCAGAGCGACGTCACCCTGTCACCCTAAACGTGGTGAAAAGGGAGACAGATGCAGCATCACTGGACTCCTCTTAGCCAATCGGCGGCATTTGCTGGTTGTGGCCTAGTGTGTCAGGGGTCGGCAACCCGCGGCCCCGTGGCGCGGGAAAAGAAAGAATAATTGGATTTGTATCTGTTGTTTTTTTTTACTGTTTGAAGATTATTGTGTTCTTGTAACATTAAAATGCAATGTCTTCAAAATGATCAAACTTCAGGACGACAGATAGGCTAAGACAGGGGCGTGTCCACCGGCCACCCTGGAAATCCTATTGCCCCCCCCACCAGAGGTGTTAATCAGTGTGTTCAATTAGAATCGTTTTGGGGTGAATAAATATGGGGAAGTAGAAACCTCGCCTGTGAACCAGAAGAGCCAGGTTCAAACCCCACTTACTACCATCATGTCCCTGAGCAGGACACTTAACCCTGAGTGTCTCCAGGGGGGGACTGTCCCTGTAACTACTGATAAATGCTGTAAATATAAACTGAATTATGATCCGTAATGCAGCTGGACTGAATCACAAACACCGTCGCATGTTTCTATTTTAATGAGGAAGAGGGCAAGAGCAGAACTAAGTCACGCAGAACCTCCACTTCATCCACTTTTCTTCAGCGCCACCCAGAGGCCAACATGAGATATGACGGATCAACCTTCAGTCCCTACGTAGCCATCCTGTGTGTGTGTGTGTGTGTGAGAGAGAGACATTTGGCTTCTTTCTTCAGGGCACTGTTTTCCTTTATTTGTCCTGTCCTTTAATTTCCTTCTCTCTCACACACACACACACACACACAGCAACTCACAGGTTTGCAGAGCCTGTTGCTCTTTTTTTGTGAAACTTCCTTCCGTTCACAGTTTGCTCCATTTTCCTGC